>NC_092504.1:86632101-86935131 GCF_047511675.1 Marmota flaviventris
AAGGACATTTGTATTCTCAAAACAATGAAAACCAGAAGTCAACACATGAATAATGCTACAGGAATGTAACCTCATGACTAGTATTAATAAAGCAAAAATACTCTTTGAAAAAGACAAAAAGACAAAAATAAAGAGGATATTTATTGTTGGGATGTTTCTAGTAGAAGGAAAACCAAAAGGAATTATATGGCCGTAAAAAAGCAAAAGCTCCCATTTGGAAAATGAAAATACAGGAGAAAATGAAAAACATTAAAAAATAAATATCGACTTTAAGTCTATAATTATAATGTATTTTGAAATTTAAATGATATTATATTTAAAATACAAGTGAACAGCTAATAAAGTCTAATAAAAGATAATAAAGCTATTGAAGATACAACATACAAAAAGTTATGGAACATAGATAAAACTGTGCCCAAAAAGGAAATATATAAATTGAAGGGCATTTATCAAAAGCTGGTATCTTAAAATAGCAAAGTAAACTCAAGGAAAATAGTAAAGATATATAATAAAAAAATCAAAATCCAAGAAATAGAAGACAGAGCTGTAATAGAGGAAATAAATCCAAAGTTGATTTTTTTAAAAAATTAAAAATTGATAAACTGCTATCAAAGCTGATAAAGAATTTCTAAAGAAAAAAACAAGATTAAGAATGATAAGTAAAAAATGATAATCTAATATTTTGCATAAGAATAATAAAATTCTCAACATTTTGGGGGAAAATCCAACCAAATTACTTATACTGGATTATTATAAGGTAATTGTTTTTAATAATTTCCACTGAGAGCAGAATGCTCAAGTCTGGTGAGAATGTTGTCGTTCCCAAAACTTCTTTTAAACTTTTGAATAGATTTTCATTTGTCAAAAATAAGTTGAATAGGGGCTGGGGATGTGGCTCAATCTGTAGCATGCTCACCTGGCATGCATGCGGCCCGGGTTCGATCCTCAGCACCACATACAAACAAAAATGTTGTGTCCGCCGAAAACTAAAAAATAAATATTAAAAAATTATCTCTCTCTCTCTTAAAAAAAAAGTTGAATAGAGAAATCAGGGACATAAATACTTCCAAAAAGTTACATTAACATACTTCATAATTTAAATGAAAATTCTTTTTAAAATGTAACTTAACTGAAGAAATACTAGAAATTTATAAATTCATGGCTTTGTTATTAAATGTAATCAAATGCCTTTCCATTAAGGAAAATGTGTCCAGGTGGCTTTGTAATATGATCATTTATTTACTTATTTATTTTTAGTGAGGATTGAACCCAGGACTTTAAATGTGTTAGGCAAGCTATATCCCCAGCCTTCATCATGTAATTCTTACAAACAACTAAGAAATATTACAGAAAAACATCTAAAATATAAGAAAGAAAGTAGTACCAAGTAACTTGTTTTATAAAGCCAAAAAATAAATAAATAAATAAACCCTAATAAGACTTGATCAGGAAGGTCTCTTATATGAACATAGTTGTAAAATACTTAATAAAATATTAGTTTATTAAACCCAATGAGAAAGGCAGAATAAACCCCACCTATACTGTTCAAAGATCAGTCAGTGGAATTTGTTATTTGGAAAACAACTGCCCAAGGGTCTCATATTTTTACACATCTTGCCAGCAGAGTTACTTACAACCCTGTTCTAGATTATCTTCCAAAAACAGATGTAGAGCATATAGACTTAAATATAAAGATAGCATCACCCTGCAGAGAAAAGAGCAGGTTTGCTTACTATCCAGCAAAATAAATGTTGCAGAGCATGAATTAAAATTTTTGCATTTTACATATTTTTACATTTTATTATAATATCTTAAAACATTTATTTAATATTTTTTTAAATTTACACGTTTGATAAATTCCATTGTTATTATTCCATGTTTATTATTCACTGCTGCAGTCTGGCTGGGCACAAATCACGAGCCACTCAAGCAGGAACAAACTTTATTTCCAAACTCCACCAGCATACTCCCCTGGAACTCTCCTAAACGCCACCCACGCGGCTCCTCCAGGAACACACCACACACCAACAGGAACTCCCTCTCCCAGAACTTCCCCAACCAATGGGAACTCCCCAGGCAATCCTGGCGAGAACTGCAAAGTAGGGAGCACCCAAGGACAGTAAAGGTCTAATATACAATTGAATCAATCCAGCATCATCTTAATGGCTCGCCTCTCAACCAATACTATTGGCAAAATGCCAGGGGCCATTCCAACTGGACTGTGGCTCTCAGCAATTCACTGTACAAGATTTAGATTGTCTAACCTAGGGGTTGCTCTCTTTAAAGTACATCAGTGAATGTTTTAGGTATCATCCGGCTTTTTCAGGTTGAACTGAAGCTCAAGAAACCAAACCAAATGTTTCTATGAAAACTGTGATTCGGATGTGGGGATAAGAAAAGTAGTAGAATGAAACAGACATTATTGCTGTATGTATGTATGTGACTGTATGACCAATGTGATTCTACAATATGTATACTCAGAAAAATGAGAAATTATATCCCATCTATGTATGATACATCAAAGTATAAAAATGCATTCTACTGTCATGTATAACTAATCAAAACAAATTTAAAAAAAAAATCTATGACAGCAATAAACTGACAAAAATATGAAAAAAAAAAAAAAAAGAAAAGAAAACCGTGATTGTTGTTGAGTAATGAACCATCCCTGTCTCTGGCCCAGGACTCTTGTCTTCTGTCAGCATCCATGAAACTGGCAGGATATTCATTACTTGCCAAGCAGAGTTTAATCTCAGCCCCATCACAGTTCCAACAGTAATATTAACCAGAGGAGAAAGAAAGAAAATTTTCTACCATTATCTCAGTAAAAGCAGAGGAAGCATTAATGGTATTAACATTAATTCATCATCTAAAATTCTTAGTCAACTAAGACTAGAAAGGAACTTACTAAATTGGACATGTAACATCTTTAAAAAATGTGCTAATTAATGAAAACCTTTCCCCAAGATTGGAATGAGATAAAAACGCAAGCTAGTCATTATTTTACTAAAGGTTCTATCAAGTGCAATTTTGCAAGGAAAATAAGTAAAATGCTTGTGGTTTGGAAGTGAAGAAATAAAAGTGATATTATTCAAAGACAATGTAATGATGTATTTAGAAAATCTAAAGAGTTTATAGATAAGGTATTAAAATCAGTAAAGAAATTCAAGTGGTTTATAGGACACAAAATCAAAATATAAAAATAACTCTGCATATACCATCTAAGAATAGTTTGTAATAGATAAAAATGGAATTTATCAAACTTGTAAATTTAAAAAATTATTAAATAAATGTTTTAAGATGTTATAATAAAATGTAAAAATATGTAAAATGCTAAAATTATAATTCATGTTTTGTATGAAGAATATTATACAACTAGGAATTAAAAAAGAACTTGAAGAACTTGTGCTACATCCTACAAAACACTGATGAAATATAAAAAAACGATAAATGAAGGGATATATTCATTGAAAGAATATATTAAAGGTTCAGTTCTCCCCAGGTTATTCTTTATGCTCAACAAAATGTAATTAAAAAATTAATTGTTTTTATTTGAACATTGTCAAGTGATTTAAAATTCACAGGGTCATGGAAAAGTTTTTAAATGGCCATGGTAATATATGACAGCGGGACAGTGGCAAAAAAATAAATAAATAAAAGACAAACATGTCAATGGAACAGAATTATGAGTGAAGAAAAAGACCCAGAGTTACCTAATTTATTGCAAAAGTTACACTGCACTGCAATGTAATGCGGAAAGATGTCTTTTCTATAACTGGTACTAAATAAATTAGACATCTGTAGGGAAAAATGTATCTTTCTGTTTATGTGATTCATAAAAATTAATTCCAGATGGATTGTTATAAAAGGTAAAATACCAATGCTTTTAGAGGAAAACACATGACAGGATTTTTGTGGTTCTGAAATAGATAAAGTTCTCTTAAATATGCTAACCATAAGACAAAAAGTGGTAAATTGGTTTTTATTAAAATTGAGAACTGCTGATCATCAAGGGACCTCATAAAGAACGGTAAGGAATGCCCAACAGAGTGCATGTAGCCAAAATTTCAGAGGATGAGAAAACAACATTGGCTACAAAAATGAATCTCAGGCCTACCACAAGTGGTAGCAGAGTCAATTCTGGGATCAGAAACCATGGAGTCAGTATTGAATACCCAAACAAAACTCACACATTGAAGTAAATACATACACATAAATAATAAAACTTATCAATGATGAAATTCATCCATCATATGTAAATACCTCCTACAAATAATCAAGAAAAAGATGGGCCATATGGGCAAAAATACTCAAAGAATAATTCATAAAAGAAGAATTCAATTGGTCAATTTACTTATAAATTGTATCTTTTCATCAATCATTAGGGAAGTGCAGATAAAAGGTACCATGTACTACTACTATATGCCCTACCACCTGAATGGCTAAAATGAAAGTGATGGAAGATATTAAGTATTGACATGGATATAAAAGAACCTGAACTTTCATTTTCATTTACACTAAGTATAAAACCAGGCAAAAGCATCTAGGCTGTTAGTCCTCAGGACAGTGGCCCCTGTGGTTGTAGGCATGTGACTGCAAGGGAGAACAAGGACTCTATGGTAGTGTGGTTCTCTTCTCTGGATGCTGGTTACCTGACTACATTTGGTTTAAGAAAATGTATCAAAATCTACACATTTGTATCCTTTTTTTTTTTTCATACAATATAATTTGATAGTTATAATAAAGCAAAAGAAAACATTTTTATCTCTTTTAAAAGTTTCTAGTGGAATCAAAATACTATAGAAATTTTATAACTAACATTATGTATAATATATAGGCTATTATACATATACATTGTATATATATAAAATATATAGGCTACTTATTTTTAAACAGAAATGTTGCAACATTTCTTTTTTTAATCTTTGATTCTTCTCCCTTATCCAAAAACATTTTATTGTAATGAAAGCCCTCTACTAATCACTACATCAAAACCTCACAGATACAATTAGGTATGCACATTAACCTGTAAAAATACCTTGTGGTCATAATTTTCCAAGTACTAATGAATGTTTAAGGTAGAACTATCACTGTAATTATATTAGTCAACAATTAACTGATCAAAATGCATTTTGGTTTGCAAAAATGTTATAAAATAAGTCAAATTATATTAATTTATTATTGGAATAATTAAGGATCCTCCCAATTAGTTTATGTGTCTTCTTTTAAATACTTCATTTTTTAAATTGAGTTAGGGTTTAGCATCTGCTCTAGCTACATTTTCACACTTGTAATGTAAACACTGAGAAATCTAATGCATATGAATCAGTAGCTAGAGTTTAGGAATGTCAATGTAGTCTTTGAGCCTCTACAAAGATATATGTCCAAAATCATATAGAAATCTATAATTAAAGTTATTTAAGTCTATTTATTGAAAATATAAATGGACCCTCCTTAAATACTGTAGAAAGCTAAGTATTGCAAACCTTACTTGTGAAACATTTCCTTAATTATTTAAGTCACTCACTTTCAGTATTTCAGGAAAGTCCACCAAATTGCTTTACCAAGGCTTATCAAAGGTTTAGTAATCATTCCTCTTTATAGTTCACTTAAAGATACTCTGTTTTTAGTTAAAAAGATGTGAATCAAGGGTAAGAAAAAAAAACATAATTGGAATTTTGGATTAAATATTTTGGTACAGGCATATAATTATGTCAAACTTCAATTTCATAATCATTTCCAAGTGTCTTAAAGAGTCATGACCTGAAAACAGAAATAGACACTTGAGAAATATTTTATGAATATATTGGTAATATTGCTATGAAAAATTCAAGTTTAAAATCATGCATTTGACAGAATTAAAGTAGCATTAGAACATATGAGAAAAAGAAATTGATGTTAATCCAATAAAAATCATTATACAAATTTCAAGACATATTATATTATGGGGATATGTCATCCTATGTTAATATATAAAGAGACTTTTTCTCTTAAAAGTCCATAATAATATTGTTTCTTAAGGTTAGCAATGAAAGAAAAAAAGTAGTATTTGGGTCACTGATATGTAATGACTAAGGGTGACACCGTTCATTATTTAAACTTCCAACATCTTACTACTAAGAGAATATTAATTTAAAAACTAATACACAAATTATAAATGATAAGAGGCTTGAATGATCAAGGAGAATAAGTAGCAACCAAATAAAGACTGAATACAGATTTATAATATCTGTAAATTTTGGCAAATGTCATCTAGAGAATTTTTCTATATTTGTGAATAAACAGTCAAGAAAATTTAAAATACTGACTTGTCTTTGATTTATGTTCCATTAAAGATATAAGAACCATCCATCAAAGATGAATGTCCACATTTTTGCCTTGTCTTCCTCAAAATCATGCAAATTGTATCATTAAGACTCAAGACATAGTCCAAGATCCAGAAAAATGTCTCATCAAATTCTTTATCATGAAAGAATCCAATAATAGGATCCATGTCTCAGAACACTGAAACTGACCTGTAGTCTTTTTACAAATCTTGAATCGATTACTTCTAAAAGATATACAGATGCTAGATAGAATGCACTGGATTACAAAGAGAAAGCTAGCCTGCTCAATAGGCTGTCAGAGAGAGGTAGAACAATTATATTGCTTTCTGAAGCCTTCTCTGGTGCTCTCTATCTCTAGTGCTCTGGTATTCACTCTCTCAGGACCTTTGCATTCTTTTACCTGAGGTGGGAAATGAAAGAGATAAGATCATAAAATAAAAATAACCATCTATACTATGCAACACATCTGAGTTCAGTTAATCTCAAACATGAACAGAGATATTTTGTATCTAATGCCAGAGAGACATGAATAGGATTCAGGAAGACATAAAGTGGCATTGCATAAAGATCCTCCAGGTAGCTATATATTAATTGATCTCTTTTATCTCTTGCCAATGTGCCTTACCAAACTGAACAGAGAGGGAAGTAGCCTTTCTTTGTAGAGTATAAAAAGGATAATTATGACAATTCATGTGACAAGAGAGGTAGGATAAGGTTCTCTGATTCTGGGGTTAATCAACAGCAGATCAGTTTTAGGAAGGAGTGAATATGGAAGGGGAGAGTCTAAAAGCTGACCCCATTCAATGTTATCCATGCCCTAATAACATGGATATCATAGCATGGACTATTATAGCTGTTTTAGTCAGCTTTTTCACTGCTGTGACTAAAGGATCCGACCAGCACAATTGTATAGGAGAAAAGTTTTATTTGAGGGTTCATGGTTTCAGAGATCTTAGTCCATAGAAGGCTGGCTCCATTCCTTGGCGCTCCAGGTGAGGCAGAACATCATGGCGGAGTGTGTTGCAGAGGGAAGCAGCTTACATCATAGTGATCAAGAAGCAGAGAGTGAGTCTCTAATCTCAGATACAAAATGTATACCCATAGCCCCACCCCCAATGAACCACTTCCTCCAGCCAAGCCCTACCTTGCAGTTACCACTCAGTTCATCCCTATCAGGGGATTAAATCACTGAATGGATTAAGGCTCTACCTAATCATTTCTCCTCTGAACCTTCTTGCATTGTCTCACACATGAGCTTTTGGGGGACACCCTACATCCAAGTCACAACAATAGCATAGCATGGACCATCCATGCCCTCCTAGCAAAAGATTTTTAGAATCTTCTGGACCCTCCAGGAACATGAGTAATCCAGTTTCAATACTGCAGAGTAGCTCAGGTTTGGCACACCTCAAATACAATTCCCACTAAGGCTCTGCCTTTTTAATTTGACACACTGGGCAACATATCTATGTATTTTCAAGTCTTATCAAGGGATTATTTAAAATTAATCTAATATAACCTAGCTAGCATTTTTAAATTTTTGTTGTTGGTTTTGTTTTTATGTTATTTACTCAATTCTTAGTTCTTTTGAAGTTAGATTCCCACTGGAATGAAAGAAAAAAAATGAATGAAAGAAATAGAACAGTGTCAATACAGGTATCAATAGATATAGTTAAAGTTTATGTTCCTTTTTACTCCTCTAGACAGTAGACTGGACATATCTGAAAGTCCAGTGGGGAGGGAAAGCAGTTTTTTAAAAACAAACAAGGTTAAGAATTCATCATAATCCTCTTCATCTTCGAATCCAAATAACAGAGGTTAAGGCTAGCATCTGAAAACAGAAAGATAACTTACTCCTCTTACATATGAGAAGATGAAAAGAAGCTGTACAGAGAACAGAGTGTATTTGAGAGGGGGAGCATATTTGTGAGTGGATTAGTTTGGATGGTATTGTATACAAAAGTCACCTTTATTGAATGGACTTTTCAAAACAACATCCACTGGCATATTTGTTAAACTAGGCAATTCCTGGACCTGTGACAACATTTTTTCAAGTATTCATATGGTTGTTGGGATTTACATAGCTTTATGAATAGGCCTGATTTAATGCAGCCTCATAGGCAAGTCTCTGCTTTAAATGGGAGCTCCAAGTTTGCAAATGCTTCTTCCAAGCCATTGTGTTTGTTTATCAAAAGCATTTGAGCCATTCCACTTTTCACAATGATCAGGGGACAGCTCCTTACTTGACAATGGTTTTATTTCTAAAGATGATTTATCACAAAATATGTACCTGAAATTACTCTGTCTACACACACGCACACACACACACACACACACACACAAATGCATGCATGCACATAGCTTACACAAAACATGCTTTATTTATTGATTCTTAAGATGGATATTAAGTGATTACACTCCAAAGTTATTATAATTTAAGGTCTGTAAGAGTTTTCATTGTCAGCAATTAGTATGAGCTGACTTCATACTTTTGATCTAAGAGGTATAAACATATACATTGTGATTGGTTTAACATTAATCAATTTGATTACTGTTAAGATGAATATATTTTTATCCTTTTCTCCAACTAGTTTCCTCTTCTCTGAATTTCCTATTCATGTTCTCCTCATATTTTCTGTGAGTCTTTCAGTTGTTCTTTAATAATTTGTAGAAGTTGTATATCTATTCTGAATGGCTCAATATTTTATTTTTATGGGATGTAAGTATCATCCTCCCTGCAGTCCACAGATTCTTACTTTGCTTAAGTTGACTTGGTTTATGAAAGGTTTATGAAAGGCAAATGCCATTGTTTGTAGTTTGGACTTTTGTGTCTGTTTATAAGAAAGTCTTCCCTATCCAAAGTCTTAGTCAAATTGGTCTATATTTCTTCTAAGTAGTTTTAAATTTTGCTCTTGGTTTAAGGTATTTTGTCCACTTAAAATTAATTTTAGTAGCATATGGTATAGGTATTTAATTGTATCTTTCTTCATGCAGTTAACTAAATGATACATCATTTGTTGAATCCATTCTCCTCATATTTTTAACATCATCTTTATCATATGCCATGTTAACATACACACAAGTTAGTTTCACAGCTCTAATCCATTAAATTTTTTATCTTATACCCTATGCCAATATCATACTCTCAATAATTGATAAAGAAGAATTATTTATAGTTCTTGCTAAAAATTTTACAGTTTGCTTTTTGATATTTTAATCGTCATTATTTTAAAATTATTTATTTTATTCATGATTATGATTATTGATACATTTATAATACCATCATACAATTTTGTGTTTTCTAATAAGCTTTTATAATTTCACAAAATATTTTCTATTTTTCATTCCCATCTTCTGCTCAATTACTGAAATGATTTTTTACCCTTTTATTTTCTGCCCATTTTTTCATTCTAGAAATATTCTTCTACCTAAACTGTATCCTTTAGGCCTACTTCGAATAAAAGTTGGAAAAAAGTACATTTTCTCCTTATTATTTTACCCTCATTCTTGAATGATAGGGCAGCGTGGCTGAGAATGCTAATTTAAGGATTGGTTCTCTTTCTAGCACTTTGAAAATATCATGTCCTTATATTCAGGGGTTTAGTTTTGCTGTTAAGAATTTTGCTCCATTCTAATTTCTTTTCCTTTGTAATTTCTCTCTCCTTATTCTTTTTTTAAGTTTTGTTTTAAGGTTCTGCAAAGTATATGTTCAAGTGTGGATTTATTTATGCTTGTCCAGTCTTAGTTTTGCTATTTTTCTTGAATCTGATGACTCTGATGAATTTTAATAGATTTGGAAAATTGTCAATCATTTTCTAATACCATCTCTGCCTTTTCCCTGATCTTCTCTCTGTTCTCTGATACTTGAATTCCAGATACTTTATCATTTTATCCCATTTCTCCTGTTTTCTCTTTCATATGGTCCTTTCCTTGATCTCTTTGTGCTATGATATTTTCCTCAAATAATCCTTCACTTTCCTAATTCTTTCTTTAGATGCGACCAATCCCTTGTCAAACCCGTATTCTGACTTTCCTATCAAAGTGAGTGACCTTCTCATTTCTAGAGGTTCTACTTCTCTGATATAACCTCCTGGATCTTTTCCGTGGTTATTCCATGTTTTGAGATGATTCCTCATACATAAGTCCTTCATGTCACCAGACCACTTCTACATTTGCTTCTACCAGGAAACATTTTTTAATGTTGCTTCAAGTGGGTAGTGTGAAATCAAGGCATGTTTGAGTATGAATTCTTATATGAGAATTTGTTCTTTCCACCATACTCTGCTATAATTTTCCTGTATCTTGGTTATAAATTTAATTTTATAAATTTTCTGCATGTTTTTCACTATCCCTCCTTTTTGATGTCTTTGAAGCTTTTTGAATGTTCCGCATTTTATTACAGGGGTCTTAAGTTACATTTTCTCATGCTGTGGTGATTGCGCAAAACCTTTCTTTTCTTTGCCTGAACACAAGATCCTCTCTAAGCTTGATAACACAACTTATCCCTACCCCACCACCAGAGGGCAGCATTAAAATCAGCTCAAGTGCTTGGGACTTCAGTTTCTCCCTTTCAGCACCAGATTATTTGGCTTATCTTTATCTCAGCTATATGATTAAAATAATTTCAAAATATACTTTATTCGTTGGGTATATCTAAATTAGGATAAATGTCATATTTGGTTTTATTGCTTTTTTTTTCTTATTTTCCCTCAGAGTTCTGGGTGCACCCTAATCAGGTGTTGTGCTCATGGGGGACACACACAAGCGCTTCCAGCTCACTAGGACAATATTTAGGATGAATCCATGTGTCCAAAATTGACTTCAGAAATGGAAAGCATGCCTCTTCTTCCAGAGAAACAGAAAGAGGCTTTTTTCCTCAACAATTGGCATGAATAAGAAGGGAGTATTATGGTCACCTTCAGAACAGAGAATCAATCAATCCACACATTTATTGAGTGTTCGACTTCAAGTAAATCCCAACTTTAGAAAGAGTGTTCATGAATTTCTACTACATCACCCCTTCTACAATTTGTATATAAATTTGAGAGCCAAAAGACTTTTTATAAATGTCATTTTCTCTTGAGAATAGGGTTGCAAATTTTCCTTTATTTTTGAACTTACATGTTGTTCACCAAAGATACCAAATTCACAGTAACATATTTGTGATTTTGAAACTATTATCCACAAACCACAAATCAGAAAACAATTATCATGGAGACTTTTAGTACAATTGTACCATTTTGCTTTTATTCAGCAAAAAGAAAAAAAGAAAAATTAAGGCTCAGTATGTAGCACAGGTCATACAAAAATATACACAGGTTTTCAAATAACTGCTAACAAGCAAATTAGCTACTGATGAAATGGCAGTAGATCAATAATGACAGTAAAACTACAGAGTTCTTGCTGATCTCATATTGTCTGTGAATGCAAACTGTAAAAGAGGTCCCTACAGGCCTCCAACAATAACCTACAAAGAATGAAACACAAAGGGTATCGAGCATAAAGATAGTTCAATTTCCCAAGGCAGCCAGCTCTTGTCACATCAAACCACCTATTAGTCACAAACTCATACAACTAAGAATTCTCTGGCCTCCCGAGATTGCCTGTCATCTTGAAGGAGATAATACCAATGAAAGGCACCAGTTTCTTCTGAAACGTGTTTAGTTTATTGTTTTCAATACATCAAGCTATTTATGATGTTGCTATCACATAAAAATAAGGTACTATACTCTTAGATTAGAAAATGACACTAATGTGTCAGTAAATGGAAAAGGAAAGGTAAACAAAATGAATGTGAACATGAAGTAATATACCAAAAAGAACATGTATCCTATTATTATTTTATGTATCTTTATATTACTTATAATTGCCAAAAAGGGTGTTGATAGAATAATAAACAGTAGTAAGAAATTTAAAATTTGAGAGCTTACAGAGCAATTTTTAAAAATCACTGGTTAAATCTTATTTGATGGATATTGAAAATGAGTCTTGATAGATATATGTAAGGTAGATAGGGTGACATAGTGGGTTGATGGTAATAGAGGGGCTGGATTCTGAAGTCAGTGTTGGAACACTCAAAAGGACTATGTAGTCTACACATAATACCAAAACATCTCTAAGAAGGTTGAAGTTTCACATACTCAAGCAGCAAGATGCAGTAGCAAGAGGCTACATAGACTCAACTCTGAACCACTATTGTTCCAAATGGGTATGGAGGAGCTAGTGACATGCCAGGTGATGGGCTAATTGCTGAAACTCTAAAGGTGATAACTTTCTTCAAAAGTTAAAAGTCTATGGGGCTGAGACTGTGGCTTAGTGGTAGAGCGCTTGCCTGGAGTGTGTGAGGCACTGGGTTCGATTCTCAGCACTGCATATAAATAAATAAAATAAAAAGTCTATCAACAACTAAAATACACACACACACACAAGTTAGGAGTCTAATGGGAGAAGGCAGACAGGCATTTCAGTTAGACAATAATTGCTGAGTTTTGTGATGGTAGTATGAACATGGTGCCATTTGTGCAAGGATGGGGGAACCACCCAAATGGTACATCAGAAGGCTTCTAAAAATGCCTTCAAGAGAAGGAAATTCTTAAGTTTGAAAATCAGAAGGGCAGAGTAGATGGAAACCAGAGGAGCCGAGAGTACTCCAACTAGAGACAACTGAAATGGACAGAGCCACTGGAGGAATAGGGCAAGGTACAGAGTCAGGAGGGGCTTGCAGAACTCAAGAATTGTGGGTTACAATCAGTACTTTTACAGACTTTTTTTCTCTCTATGATATGAAAATAACTTGAGATTTTTAACAAAAAAAAAATCATTCTAAGGAACGTGGACAATGGAATCAGAGAGGCAATGTGAAGGTTAATAGAAGAGGCCTGCAGCACTGGTAATGGAATGAACGGATTAAACGAGAGACATGGGGAAAGCATGGGTGTAGAATTTGGCTGGTAATGGAGCAATGTCTACAGTCAGAGCGACGTCTGCTGGGATATCCAGATTCCTGTTCTGATTTCACAAAAGGTAAGGAAACACAATTAAAGAGAATGTTTCACAGGAAAAGGGGGGAATGGTTTTATTTGTGATGAATTTAGTGGAAATATTTAACAGTCAATGCCATGAATATTTAGATATCAAAGATTTGGCCGTCCTTAGTACATGGTAAGGGCACAAGTGTTACATCTAAATGAAGAGAACACACAAGGTCAAGGAAGCAAAGGATCAAGAAGGGGCCTTTAGGACATTCAGATTCTTAGGGAGAAAGCAGAGGCAAGAGAATCCCAACCTATGGAGTGACTAGCTGGGTGTGGTGGTGCACACCTGTAATTCCAGTGACTTGGGAGGCTGAGATAGGAGGATTGTATGTTAAAGCCTAGCCTCAGCAGTTAAGCTAGACCCGGTCTCAAAATAAAATAAAATAAAAAGTTCTGGGGATGTAGCTCAGTGCCCCAGGGCTCAAACTTCAGTACCTGTCCCCCACAAAAAGGTCTGACTTGATAAGTAGGAAGTAGATTTAACAAATATATATCATTATGAAAGCCAAGGTAGAAAGGAATTTTTCAGAAGAGGAATCAGAAACTGACTGCAATGTTGGGCAAAAGTCAGGTCAAGAGAATTTAAAAGTATCTAATAAGTTATTTTAATTAGAAAGATATTGATGACCTTAGTAAGATGAATTTTAGTATAGTAGTCAGATAAAGACAATTAAATGATAAACAGGAAATGAGCTGGGCACAGTAGCACATGCCTATAATTCAAGCTACTTGGGGGGCTAAGGCAAGAGGATGGAAAGTCAGAGCTTGGGCAATTTAGTGTGAACCTGTCTCAAAATAAAACAAAAAGGGCTATTGTTATGGCTCAGAGGCAGAGAGATCTTGGGTTTGATCCCCAGTACTGTGAAAGTAAGTAAATAAATAAATAGGAAATGAAGAATTGAAGATATTATGTACAGACTGCATTTCTAAGAAGCTCATCTGTGAATTGGTACCACAATAGTTATTATAATGTGGCTGAGCCTTTAGGAGTGTTACCATATGTCAGCTGCATGCTAAGTGTAATATAGCAACTAAGCCATCAAATCATTAAAAATATGCGAAATACATATTATTATTCTCACTTTACATAGATAAAACTGAGGCCTTTAAAGATTAAGTCACGTGCCTCAAATCCCACAGTCAAGAGTCACATGCTCTTAACCACTGTTCTGATGCCCATAAACAGATGTAAAGAGTTGGAACAAGAAACAGAAAGAGCAGGCCAAGGGGAAACATTTGTTTTAATATATAAGAGATAAGACTGATCAAAAGGGTCCAGAGTCAAGGAAAAGCCAAGAGTAAGAAGGGGTGCAGAAGGTGGCTAGGAAGAAGGAGAAGAAGAAGAGAAAAGAATAGGAAGAGGAAAAAAACAGAGGTTACAGGGACTGGTATATAGCACCTGAAGGACCATCTTTGTATAAGACATTACATCGTACCTTCTGGGGCAGCAGGACTGAGGGAGGTCTGTGATCATAATTATTTAGTATCCTAAAGCTTCCACTGTTTTAAAAGGTGGAGGTAGCGAAAATTGCTTAGCAAATGTCATTTTGATTTTACCAGAAAGAATGATGGAATCTAAAGCATTTATGATCAGTTGTGGAGTTCAAATAGTGGTTTGGGCAGCAGTCTGTAGGCATGTATGTGTGCAGGCCACAGTGTTCCAAAATAGAGGGATGTCATTAGTATCTCTGACCTCCCCACTCACCTGTGGCTTCCAGGTAGCCTTTCTGCAATTGCTTCAAAACTTCTCTACCATTCTTTTTTGGGACTCATGTCCAAGAAGATATTTCAGACTGTCTTCCATATCGCTTCATAATACTCCAGAGCATCCCCACACCATTCCTGTATCTGCACAATACTTAAACCTCCTGCCACACACACATAAAATGTGTTTTGATTTTTCCAAACCAGAGACAAAGTGTTTTGGTTTAAAAACTACTTTTTCCACATGTTTCTAATACCCAACTCCTGAGAACTTGGAATAAACAGTAAGCAAACAAAACTGATTTGCAGTCCTACTTCTATTGCATATGTAGGCACATGAATTGAGACAATAACCCGGCTGAACTTAAATTTCCTAATTGGTGAAATAAGGATATACTATTAATAACAAGACAGTTGGAGGATTGAGTTAGATATTATATGGAGAAATGGTGAGCTGTGAAGGCTCATTTTTCTGTCTTCTAAACTTCTTGTTTGTATCTTTTATTTTCTGTGTCTTATTTAAATGTTTTTCTTTTCTTTTCGTCATTATTTATTTATTTTTCTTTGAGGTGCTGGGGCTCGAATCAAGGGCCTCTTGCATGCTAAGTAAGCACTTTACCAGGGCACTTAATCCTTTCAGTACCTTCTTATCTCTGTTTTCACTGAATTATTTTATCCTCATTTAAACCAAAACAGAAAACTATGAACATATTTTTAGTAATACTTTCCTTTCTCTCTTCTTCCACAGATATCATCTCACTTTTAGTACATAGTACTTAAATAGTCCGTCTTTGCCATGTAACACTTTTACGTCTACCACTCCACCAAAATTAAATCTTCTATGTACCTCAGCCAAAGGCAAGTTACATAAAAGGTGCTTGTTGGATTAATGAATAAGTAAGGAATGTGTGTTTACAAGTTCATTTTATAAACACTTCAGTAAACTATATCTTGATTACAAAATCAATAAGCTAAGCCACACATTTGGTTTATACAAATGAAAACACAAAATGGCTTATTATATCAATATCAGTAAATGTAGATGTCAGCAATGGCAGAACAAAGATCATCACTATAATGGCCCGGCATTTTACACTTTGCTAGTTACATTGATTTGGTTCAGAATGCAGGTTAGTGCTGGATCTGCAAGAGACACAGGACAGAGCTGAATGAAGACAGCAGGAAGGAAGTTTATTATTCCACCTTTCACCAAGCAATTGCCACTCCTCTCTTATTACAGCTCATCAAAATATATTGAGGTAATTTCATTTATGCTCTACCTTTTAATTATCTTATTTCTCATTAAAAAACACATATGTGAGGAAAAACATGTTTGTTAGAATGTGATATAATAAACAACTTTGACTTTTGATAAAACCTAATAAGGATGATTGGTTACCAGTATCCCACTTAAGGATGACGTTACGTAGTTTTTCTTAATTTGGTATACCATGACATTTCATCTCGCCATTATTCAGCAAAAGAGTATGAAGCAAATATCTCAAGAAACTCAAAAGGAATGTTTGTGGCATTCACGGTCCACATTCCTCCAGATCTACCTGGAAGGCTTTTTTATTTTTTTAAACATACATCTAACAAGGCCTTCTTATTATTCCAGGATCAGGTACATATATATTGGTATGTGCATGATTTGAAAGCAGCAAGACGTTCCCCTCCCATGCCAGTAGTTTTTCCACCAATTTAATTGACAAAATAAGTCAACAAGCTATAAGTTACTCTCATGAGACAGTAGTCAAAATGCAGTTGGATTGATTGATCGAATCATTTACCCTTCAATATTGAGTGCCTATCTGGAGCTTATACCATCTAAGTAAGTAGGAAAGAGAAGTACTCTGGAAAAATTAAGTAACAATTCACAGTAGTGTATAATTAAAGAGGGAAAAAAGATACATACAGAACATGAGTATGTTTTAAGAAATGACACTGTAGTTATAAGAAGTGAAAAAAGGAAAACACTGCAAATTATAATAAGTCTGGGGAAATTTTGAGATAGATGCAAGCCTTGCACAGAATCTTGATGCATGGGTAGCATTTGAATGGGTAACTGCATGAGGGAAAGTCATTCTTAATGGAAAAACACTGTGGATGTGTGGGCAACTTGGAATAAACTGGGTATGGACAGTGTGCCCAGGGTCAGAGGTTCACATTGTGGAGTAATGAGAGATAAGGCTAACCATATTGACATAATTTGAAATCTTAGTCCAAGAACTGTGTGAGATATGGACAGTGAAATAGAGACATTTTAATTATATAATGAAATATTAGAGCTCATTCAGCAGAGCTAATGCCTATTTATATGGAATTGGGAGAAAGAATATTGGAATTCATCTAAAAAGAATAAAACTTTAAATCAAGATGTTTTTGAAACTTCCTTTAATGTATCACTCTTTCCAGTCTCTATACTGATCAAAGTTCCTATTTTTATGCTGCACATATACTTTTATCATGTTATAAAAGGAAGTAACTATTTACTGACTACATTTTTCTACAGTAGGACTTTTGTGTAGATATTTTTTGTTCCAATTGTAACAGCTGGAAGGTAAGCCTCATGAAGTTGAAAGTGAGTCTGTCTTCTTCACTGTTCTCTTCTAATCACTGGAAGCAGGCTTGGCATATGGAAATTATTCAATAAATATGTGTTGGATGAAGAGCTAACATTGGAGCTAATATTATCATCATTTTACAGACAAAAAGCAGCAGCATTTACATGGTTTAAATATATATCTACTTGGCTTTAACACTTACCTTCTCTATTTTGAAGGTCAAATAAGTGACAAAGTTAAAATTAAGATGATGAATTCACAGCAACGTAGGCTTTCTGGAGATCCAGACAGCTAATGGCATGATCCAGCTTAACCTGACCCTGTTTGTGGGGGGGGAAAAGAAAATGATTTCCTCTTTCTTGATAGATCCATTTCTTTTCCCAAGTATGTTATCCAGAAAAAGTATGACTCGGGAAAAAGCACAAAAGAGAATTCATATGTTTGGAGACTGTCAAAAGAATTGGGCTCCTATCCGAGGCTCTGCTGGGGTCTAATCAGGTCCTGGATTAATGACTGCATCTATGAACAGCTGAACTCATGGACTGAAGGGAAGAAGGAGAACATCCCCGCCCCCCTACCTGACTTTCCTTTAGAATCCTAGTAGTGCTGAAATCCAGAGTTTAGATAAAAAGACACCATGTGTTTTATGTTAGCCATCAGAAGTGTGATTTCAGAGCTGGCAATAGCTACTCTTTTCTTTTTACTTTCTTTCTTTTTTTTTTTTTTACTTTTACAACAGCAAAAACATAAATCAGAATTTCTTGGTTTTGTGATTTGCTTATATTTTCTACAGTTAAACTTGCACACGATACAGAAAATTAAAAGACACATTTAACAGTTGATTTTGAGTCATAAGAAACGTTTGATAATGCAGTTATTTCTTTAAAGGGATATGGTGAGAGACAGAGACAGAAGAGGTGGCAGATGTAAAGGTGGCAATAGAATGAGCATCAGGAGTAATGAAAATGCAAATCCTTCTCGCTGACTCTCCACTGACATGGGGAGGTCTTCAGTGGCTTGGCTGGTCTCTGAGTCTATTTGATGTGGTTCCTTCAGTCCTCCCGGTATTTGCATAGCCAAATCCACTAGGTTCTTTTTCCAAACCATACTTCTTAAAGATGTGTTTCAAATAGCAGTTGGGATCACTACCACCTCAGCTGAGACTCATCACCAGTTGTATAAGCAATATTGTGATAAAAATACAAAATAAATCACTGTATTTAGCAAAATATTTGAGTTATTATTCAGTTAGTAGAGAAATTATTTTCATATTAATCATAAGTTCATATTGAAAAATGGGATGGAAAGAGTTTAAGATGTAATGCAAATAATCTCATTGAATCCTACACTCTTTTGTAGTGCTTTTCAACATTTTAACTTATTATGTAATTTTTCATGAAATATCTACCTTCTTTTCTCTATAGTTGCCTGAGGGTTGGGATTCCGATGTCTTTCTCACTATTCTAATCTGCTTCTGTGCAGTGCTTGGAAAATAATAGTAAGGTACTCTATAATTATGTATTGGTTGAATAAATGACAGACTACTAAGTGCATACTATGTTTTAACAATTTACCTAGAACCCATACAAAACAATACTAACACCAGAGCGGGTTCATATAAAAATGTTCAGATGAACACTAACAATGTATTTGAAAAGTAGTAATGCATTTTCAGTGGCTTATGTGTGCCTTTGGTTAAGAAAATGTCAGAATTATTCTTAGTTTATGAATATACCACATGGCCCATAAAACCATCTCTGTTGTCTCTGTTAAAGACAGATCGGAGGTGGTTGGTTATTTCCTACTCGAGAGTGTCCAGATAAAGTCATTCAATTTCCTTTCAGATCTTGAGAAAAAGTAGTCATAACTGTAAGATTCTTGAAGTCAGATTTCAAGTTTTCTAAGCAGCCATTATGGTGTCAACTCCTTCATTTAAACATGGAATGCATGATAAAATAATTACCAGTGTGAAGACAGTTTATAGCACATGGAGAGTCTGAGCCACATAATAAAGTATTCTTTAATATTATTCTTGCATTGACTTCAATAGACCCTTACATGGCCTGCCCTTTTTTTGTGAAACAAGTGCTCTTTAATAACTGAATTTATCAACAGATACAGAGGAGCAAGCAAGGGTTGTAGCTAAATATTTCCTTTAGTACTAACCCATGGTCCCTTTCCTTGTTCTTGCTATATCGAGAGAAAAAAATAAAAAACTCAGAAAGAGAGAAACAACAGTGAGCGAGGAAACTGGGAATGCCTCTAGGTTACAGAAAAAAAAAAAGAGTTAACAGGGAAACGCGTTCTAAAAAAGAAGAGAAGCCAACACAGGAAGAACCCTCAACACAGAACGAATAACTTTTATCTATTTTCTTGTCCCACATAAATGTTCCCATTCCTAGTTCCTTGATTAAATTCTTTCCTTGAACTTGTCCCATGTTAGCAATCTTTCTCCTCAATGGGCACAAAAGGATAAAAGTTTAACTCCTACCAGAAATCGGAGCCTAACAACAAAGGCAGTGTCTTCAACTATAGTACACCACACTCAACAGACATACCAGCCATTTCCTCTTCAAGCTCATTTCTTCATTGGGCAAATAAATACCAGCTGCCTACTGTGTGACAGTCCCTGTTCTGGTACTGAGGACACAGTGATAAACTAAACAAAACACCTGTGCTCACAGAACACAGTAAATGTGATCTTTGGCAGCAAGAGCTATGTGCCAATTAAGCTCTTTATGGAAAGTCTTTTACTTAATCTTCAACACTTGGGGTGGGCTATGACATTATTCTTATATATGAGGAAACTGGGGAGTTAATAACTGAGGCAATTTGCAAAGACTACATACCTTGTTAATGTCAGAGTCAGGAACCAAGCCTAGTCAGTCTCCAGAGGGCTCATCTCAAACTCTCTATTCCTCCTCAAATATTGGAGAATGAGTGCAAAAACAAATCTTTTACTTTGCCTCAACTCTGTCATCTGGCACTTCATGTAGAAGTTCTATAGCTCTACAAAGCTAACTCTTTCCTTCTTAAAATATCTGAAAATTAAGCAGTGACCCCTGGCCAAGCAATTACAGAACAAGGTAGGAATCCTTACCCCAAATGAACACAAAAGAACACGCTTTAAGAACACTATGTGTTCAGAAACTTGGGAAGCTGAGGCAAGAGGATCACAAATTTAAAACCAGCCTCAGCAACCCTAAACAACTTAACAAGACCCTGTCTCAAAATAAAAAGGGATGGGGATGTGGCTCAGTGGTTAAGCCCCTCTTGGATCAATCCCTGGTGTAAAAAGAAAGAAAAGAATAAGAAAAGAAAAAGAAAGAGAAATAAAGAAATGAATGAACTATAGTTACTTAATAATCAGAGAAACATTTTCAGAACTACTTGACAACTATGTTAAAGCCATGCTAGACATAGATAAAAATAAAAATAAATTTTATTTTCAACTTTCACTGGCAATGCTTTCACTGAATGATGGGTGAAACATGAGTCATCAATAGTAAATATCCACATCATCATCATTATCATGTTAATATTATTAATATGCTTCAGGTATACAAACATACATTTTTTCTTAATGTAAAAAACTTTGAAATTTCTTATAACCTCTAAAATTTAGAACTTAACTGGCTTTTGGTGGAGCATTAATTTTGGCGAACTATAATGAGCTTCTTTTCTGTTTATTCTTTCCCTGTCACAGTATCCATCACTGGAGTGGCCACTGTTTCTGTCCCCACTCTCTCTTCTTCCAGCATTATTTTTCTAGCATTAGTACCCTGCCTCCACGGCAGGCATTTTCTGGATCCCATGATTCTCTTAATTCCTTTGGAGGTCTTTCCCTTGAAGACCTCATGCTACTACCATTGATGTAGCCTTCTCCCAGTGACTCTTGCACATCCAGCAGCAAGCAGACTTTTATGTCCCTCCAAAGGATCATCAATAGCAGCAGTTTGGCCCACTAGAAATACTTCTAAGGTACTTAAATGCTTCCCAACAACATACATAACCATCAAAATTAAAATAGTAAGGTAGGATGCACCAACCAAAGACAACTCCAGTTTCCTGGTACACATGATTCAGGGAAGAAACAGGAAACTCATAAGAGCAAATAACATTTCCTTTAAGAATTATTTACATGCCACAAATTGTATCTTGAAAAGTGCCTTTGTGTCTTCTAAATATCCCCAAGAAGTTCCTTTTTCCATGCATAATAGTCATCAGGAAAGAAAAAAAAACGCAAAACCAACAGTATTCAAACTGGCCTTTGTGTAGATAGAGCCTTAGTCTAGTTTATAGACTTGGACCCAAGGGATGTTATCTCAGATGCCTCTAGAATGAAATGGAATTAGCAATTACACAGATCTTCTCCACTAGAATTGCATTAAAAATAATTTAGCATACTTGTTACGTATACTTTAATCATATTATCCCATAAGTAACCAGCCACTGATCTCAGAGGTCAGTGTATAATTACAACGAATGTACTAGGGGGAATACAGCCCAACACTTTGGAATGTAATGTTGCAGCTACAATTCTTCCTCCCTTTCTTTCTTTCCTGTGCAGTCCAGTTGAAGAAGTTAGCTTCTTGCCTCTTTGTAGAAACCATGAATGAGAAATCTTAGAGAAGAGATACTATAGAACTGGTGCACTTCTCAGAATATAGCAATAACCTGTCGTCATCAAATAGAAAAATAACATCATCATTAAAATATCTCTGTTGTTAATATTTTTAAATCTAACATGTATTTCCAGAATAGCTGCTCGGAAGTAGCTGAACTATGGAATGAAGCATATTAATTATCCTTGTTATGTATATATTTAACTCATGACCTTTTCCAGAGGTACAAAAACAAATGTATAATCTCTCAACAGTGCTGGTTGTATGTTTCCATAGCAAACTGAACTTCATCTGCACAAAATTTCTTGGAATCAGACTTTCTATTTCTTAGGCATTAAGTGGGCAAATATCTTTTCTGTTATGTATCCAGGAATCTATTATGAAACTTATGTCTGATAAGCAAGAAAATGATATGATCACCCTGTATTGTTATCTGGTGCCCAAATACTTAATCCTAAATAGTCCTTTTTTGGTATATAAGATGGCTTATTGTATGCAGAGAACTAAGACATGATGCAGTGAAAAGAAGAGCTTAATTTAATGTCTGTCTCTCTATTCCTCTGCACTGGTACTTCCCAGAAAAAAACAGGAGCACAGAATCTACTAAACAGAGAAATGGTGATGGTATATAAATAAAGCCTGATGCCACTACCTTGTCTGTAAATCTCTGAGTTCCAGAGGAAAAACTGCCAAGTGCCATGTTCAAACTAACATAACAACATTCATTAGTACAACCAAAAGAGATTGGAACCACCATATGACTCAGCAATTCCTCTCCTTGAATTTTATCCAAAAGATCTAAAATAAGCATACTATAGTTATACATACATGCCAACTTCTATAGCAATGCCCACAATTCTAATAGCCAAGTTATGGAACAAGCCTGGGTGCCCATCAACAGACAATGGACAAAGAAAACGTTAGAGTAGAGAAAGGGAAATAATAAAAATAGAGTAGAGGAAGGGAATCAGGGGCAGAAAGGATGGGAGGGAAAGAGGAAGCACTGGGGATTAAAATGGAGCAAATTGAATGAATATGCCATGAATACGTCAAAATGAACTCCATTATTATGTAAAACTATAATGCATTAGTAAAAACCTTAAAAATGAAAAAGAAAGAAAAAAAAAACACAGAAGCAGTGATGTGCTTCTCAAAACGTACTAAGAAGGAAATAGGAAAACAAGCTACCATTCCCTTACTGAGTTCTATGGGTGAGAATTCTAGGCATTCACATGTGATAAACAACCAGTTACCTAACATGTATTATCTCTACATGTTGATAACTTCACACACACCTCCATAACATTATACCAACAAATTTCATCCTTTAGTCCCCAAAGAGGTGTCTTCTCCAAAAAAATGGTGCCTCATTCTTGTATGTCTTCTCTACTTAAGGAAACAAGTAGATAATAGGTACGTAACAGAGAGGTATACAATATTAAATAAAAGAGGTATACAATATTAAATTAAAAACAGACAAAAATATAGGTGATAATATAGAACCTTGAGTAAAACCATGTTTTTAATTTTTGTTTTATTTTGTTTCATTCCCCCCGCCCCCGAAACCAGAAAATATTCCACCAATCAGAAAATTATGTTAATATGTAGTTATTCCTTTGTCCCAGTCTCCTGAGTACTCTGCCTCATTGGTAGAGTGGAGAAGGTAGTAAACTAGCTTCCACCCAATTTGGGACCATATCTGTATGTGTGCTTCAGGTACATTTTACTTATATGTAATGGATATCACCATTTATTACAGTCTGAAGAAATAGATTGTGTAGTAGTCTAATTCACCTTTCAATCTCAGTTTGTTTTTTTGTCCTTTTGAGTGTCAGGCAGCTTGTTGTTCTGTGAGGTCTCTATTTTTGGCTGTCCAATTTCAGTGTGAGTCATCTCAATGATTTTAGCTGCCATGAATCATTCTTTGCCAAAGTTGTCTCTTACCACTACCCAAACATTATCAAAGAGCTATCATTCCCACCTGTGAACATTAACACACACCGAGTGGCCATCATGACTTCATGATATGAGCCCCCATGTTTATGTTTTATAAGTAAGCCAAATATTGTTTGATGATATCATTCTCTGAATTTTCTCAGCATTCTTGTCTACCCTTTCCATGCCTCTAGTTTCAGAGAATCTGTTTCCATGACTAAATTTTTAATCTGTATACTTGATAAAATACTTAGCTACTCATTTCTCGATTTCATTATAAATCAGTCCTTCTCTACAAGATCTCTTTCATCTATAATGTAGTCAATCTTCAACATTTTAGGAAAGTAAAATTCTATTTTATACAAGCCACCATTATATTTTTTGCCTAGACTGTCAGGATAGCCTGAAGCTTGGTCTCTGCTTCCTGACTTGCTCCAAATACTCTAGTTTTAATATAATAACCACTCCCCTGATTTTCTCAAATTCTCAGTGTGAGTCCAGAGTCCCTACTTTGTGCTTTAAAAGGCCAGTATATACCCTGTATTCTGTGCTGCAATGAGTTCACTTGTTTCTCACATTCACTGGACTCCATGGTCTCAATTTATAGTATGTCATTTGTTTTTCTTCACAGGATGCCCAACATTTCCAGGTGATTGGTAGATGAATAAATGAAGGAATGAACAAATTCTGAAACTGTTCACAATTTTCTCTTTTTCGACACTTACTGGGTATTCTTTCTTCGGAGTGTTCTCCACTCTACATTTAGCATTTCCATTTTTTTTCATATTTAATGCCATCATAGCAACTGATGATCAGACTCCCAAAATAGACAAATGGTTGACCAAGGGCAAAAAGCTTAGGCTAAAAAGAAGACCTGGACCAAGTTCTTTAGGATTTCCTCACAAAGTGTATTCTGTAAAGTCATTTACTTTGTTAGATGTTGCATCCAGAAAGAGTTGCGAACTTTTTATGAGATACAGAAGAATAATATTTGAGAAAGCACTTTGCAAAATGTCTACTCCTATACCACCAATAATATGTTAGAGTTAGTGACAGCAAATATCATTCTCACAGCATCAACTATTTTAACCTACCAAATCCTCATAATAGCTTTACAAGATGATTTCTATGTGTATCCCATCTTACAGATGAGTAAATAAAGACATAGAGACGTTGTATGAGATTCACAAGAAAATGAAACAATAAGTGAAAGCATTGAGGATCCATCCCAGGCTATCAAGCTCTAGTTTTTGAATTCTCAGCTTTTCTGTACTTTACACCAAATTAAAATGATGGTCTGCTTCTCTACCAGGGTCCCCTTAAAGGCAAAGCTCTTTTCTTTTGATCTTGTGATGGGCTTTCTTACTAAAAGCTCTGCCATAGCTTTTTGAGCTTTTATATAAGTTTAGAGAACAGGATGAAAATAACATTACAAAAAAAGGAAAAGAAGAGAAACGAAAACAACAAAACGGAAAACTCAAAGCAAGAAAGCAAACAAATAAAAGTTCAAGAGAAATAAAAAATGCACACAAGGATCAAGACTTGACAATAACCTAACTCTCTGTCTACTCTATTACAATCATGGGGAAATATTTTGAGGCAGGTCAAGACAGATTGAGGACCATAAACTTATAGCCTCCTTTTTTTTTCACAGTTCTATATTCTCTAGTCTCTTTTTCCTCCACATCAAATGCAGCTCTTCCCTTTATAGTTCACAGAGACATTGAAGCCAAAGGTGAAGGGTGGGGCTGGAGCCTGCCGACAGCTGCCAACAGGGCCCTGACGGCTGGCGGCTAAAAGCACCAGCAAGCCCTGGGTGCAGCCCACTGAACTGTGGGCGCTGTCTTCCAGGCATGCCAACAAAGAACAAATCAGCAGCTCCTCAAAGAGAGGGACAGAATCATCTCAAAACTTGGAATCACTAGTGTGCAGTGCTTGCCTGATACCCTGGTGATAAATTCAGAGCAGCACTGAACTCACCGGTTTTACAGACACAGGAACACAACACTTGTGCAAAGGTAAGCGCAAGGAGACCTCTTAATCAGGCAACTTCTCAGACATCCGCGAAAAATCTGCTCTCATCCAGTGTTTATCTTGAGTGGCAGGGAGATGTTCAGAAATCTGTTTTATTTACAATTTTTAATACCTCATTAACAATGAAAAGCAGCCAAAACATCAGCAAAGAATTCTCTATAATCTTTTGGATTAATACAGTGATTTTTTTTTTTTTGCAGTAGCTTCAATATGGCAAACTAAAGAAAAAGAAACATAATATGTTTTAGCAAATACAACACAATGTTCAGCAATTTAAATTAAGAAATTAAAACTAGTCATATGAGAAGGAGAAGAGAATGATAAAGACCCAAAGTGATATGCTGCAATTTTTACTATCTGCCTTTTATTTTAACTTTTACAGTAGTAGCTAAGGTCTTATGGTCATTTCAAGAGCTACATCCAGAAACCCAATTAAACCAGCTCACTGCATTTATTGCATCTGCTTCGTGGTGTGAGGGTAAATGCAGTTCTTAAAAT
The DNA here is from genome assembly GCF_047511675.1 of Marmota flaviventris. Classification (NCBI taxonomy): domain Eukaryota; kingdom Metazoa; phylum Chordata; class Mammalia; order Rodentia; family Sciuridae; genus Marmota; species Marmota flaviventris. Next base: position 86,658,822 of record NC_092504.1, read on the forward strand.
CTAGTGAAGAAAAGATGAGAATGTGAAAGGAAGAAGAATTCAAGTTTGAATCAGAACCATTTTTTAAGTAAACTTTTATTATCTTAGCTATAATCTCTCAGTACAGTTAAATTTATTAAAAGACAATTTATTATAGTTTCTCAATAGCAAATATTATTTTGTAGTAAGTATTTTGATAAATGTTTAAGATATGTTAATTTTAAATAAATCTTTGTCTTAAAATTGAGAGAAAGTAGTTAACTGGTAAGAATGTATTTTGTTCCTTAAGCTGAAAATATTTGGAAAATTTTTTAGAAAGGACAGAGATTGTTCAATGTTTTTCCTTCCTTAATATAATCTTTAAAATATGTTCTCTCTTCTATGCTTTACTCTAGAACATGTATGTACTTAATGCAAAATAATTCTTCTAAATCAATCTTAATTTTTCACAGTTTGCATGAGAAGCAGCTTTAGTTTCCTCTCTAATATTATATGGTAAAAGGTTTGATTACAGTTACAAAAAAGGTGGTCAAAAACCTTAAAGCAGACTGTTAAAAAGACATGGAAAGGAGCAACAATAAGATAAAATAGTGGGAAGAGCTTGAGTTAGTGAACAAAATCTAGTGCAAAGAGGGTAAGAAAAAAAAGATTTCAACAAGAGTAGACATTAAATATGCCAATATTATGATATCCTAAATAAAAATAAAGTATATTATTATAATGAACCTTCTCTACATCCAGGATCCAAATGAACATCGACAACTGAACATGATCGGTATCAGTTTGAGTTTTGTCACAGTTAACAAGCCAAATTGATGCAGATCAAAATGCTTTTTTCATGTCGGAAATAGAGCTTGGTTGTCAAAAAAGCTTGGTGATGAGTGACCGTGGGGAGACATCCCAGCAATAATCAATCGTCAATCAGTCATGGAAAGTGCTTATTCTGCTCTTATAGGCGCCTCTTCATTACTTGCCGTGCACCAATCTCAGGAGAGAGAAGATAAAGGTTCCTTTCAATGAATAAAGCAATAGTTTCTACACAGGGAGAAATGAAGAGAAAAGCAACCTGGATTGGTTTTAGAAACCACTTTCTTTTTTTTTTTTTTGCTAATTTTTAGGAGCTTTATTTTTCATTTTTTAAAAAAAGTTTTTTTTTAAAAAAAATGTTCGTTTTTTTAAAAAATAGCATTAGAAATACCAAAGTGGTGCTAACATTTGTCTTCTTCTAAACTGGCAATTCAACATTTCTTACATAAATGTCATAAGTCAGATATCTAAATGGAACTGATTAATTAAAGTGAATATGTTGCTTTAAATATGAACATAAGATTTGTTCAATTTAGGTATATATGGTGAATGGAGAGATAGTACATGGCTGCAATATCTTAAGAATATTAAAAGGTTAATCATAATATTAGTTTTGGGTAAATGTTACCTAGTTAAATGAAGTGTGTATGTTCATGAATGTGAATGCAAAGGCAAGATATTCAAGTGGCTTGAATTTGCAGATGCTTTTTTTTTTTTGATATTATAATTCTGTTCTCTTGGGAATCTATGCTTAATAACATTGAATTCCACCAGAAAGAAAAAAAAAAGTCATTCTATTCTGCCTGTTTATTTTTGAAGCACATGCATTCTCTTTTCCTTGAGTTAGTGCACAACCACTTTGGCACTTTCCCTGTACCACGAAGCAGAACTAAATACTTCTGGTAGGCAAGCTGGTAAGGGAAATGATTTTGAATGTATTTTCATAGTGGAAAACAGGTTTGCCAAAATAGTTTGACTTTATGAAAGGGGAGAACAGCTGTATTTGGTTTATAATAAATCTTTCACAAATCAGTAAAAGCAAATAGACAGCACAACTGTAACCCATAAAAAGTGGAAAATATTAAACAACAGGCAGTGAAGTTGTTAAACTTTCCCACAGACACCAGGTTTTGAAAAAAAAAAAACCCATCTAGCAAATCCACACATGCAACTCACATGAAAAAGTGGGCCAAATCACATCAGAAGAGGGGAAAGAATTATTACTGATTAGAGGAAAAATCCTGTTAAGGTGACTTTTCTAGGATGAAGGTGTCCCCAGCAGTTTCCTCCTCCTATTACTGAATGTTAGTGCAGAATAATTACTTGCTTGCCAAAAATGACAGGACATTGACCCTGCAGACTTATTGAATTCTCATTGCTTGCCTCCAGGCCATGTCGGGGGTTATTCAATTTTGCCTGAGGAGGACAATCTATTATGAGAGATGAGTCAAGAAGGCATCCTCCTTGATTGCCCACCAAAACCATTATCGCAGCACAGAGAGGGCATCGGCAGGGAGTGGACAGACAAGACAACACTGATCTCGATTACCCAGGGACAAGATACAATTTACATTACTTGAAGCCACAGGACAGAGGGCAATCAGCCCTGGGAATAGGGCGGCAGCCCTAGAGTGAACAGGTATTAACAGCAGAGCAGCATCGGAGCTACTTGCTTATGCTAGGCATGACCTTTAGCCTTACAAGGTAGTAACCGATTGGTTTGATCTGTAATTATGTAAATAATTTTACATTGATGAACAGAATAGTTCTCAAAAGCATTCAGAATCCTAAAGTATGAAAATCTTTGGATTAGATTTGCTTTATCATATCTGTCATAGATTTTCTGTTCTAACACATTTTCATAGCAATCACAGTTATTTTTGACCCAGGAACTTGTTGCAATCAAAATTGCCTACCAGTGGAGAAAACAACAGCCTCAATTCTACAACTGCACCTTTAAAAAAAAAATTCTGGATAATGAATGAATTTATCCTTTAAGCATAAGGCCCCAGTGTGCAATGTGCTGAGAGCAATGTTGTAAAATTTTGATTTGAGACTCTGCTCAATAAGCTAATTTTACGGGGCTAATGATAACATATAAGAAAATCAAGTAATGCTTCTCTTTAGACTTGATTGTTAGCTAAACATTACTGGATCCCAATATCCTGTTAAACTATTCCAGTGAATTAGAAAATCTTACACTATTTTTATTTCAGTCAATGAGAAATGCTTCATTACATGTTTTAAAAACTGATTTAATTGAGAAAAAGATATGCCTACACTTTTCTCTGGCTTATAAGGGTCAGGGACTCTAGTAGGAGTTTCTAAATAAATGATATGTTCAATTTAACATATTGGAATAATATTATGCTCCAAAAACCTAGTAACGGGTAGATTTTTGTAATCTTGGGAGTTCCTGACAGCACGAGATATAATTCCAATAGAAACAATGGTTCACATTTTCTAGATAATTACATAAGAATCCATGGGAAACTGCTTCAAATATGAAAAATAGCCCATGTTATTTCAGAATTCTCCTGCTATGCTATTAGTATATCTGCAGAAGCTGAAAAGCAAATAACCTCTCATTCCCCCATGAACACTGATTAATTAGGGCATGAAACCAGGGTGATTTGTGAAAGAGCTTTGCAAAACAAAAGCTTTGTGTGATTTTATGCTTAGAGTTTATTCTGAATCAATCTATCAACTAAAGAAAATTATATTAAACCACTGACTTAAAAATTAGAGTATGTTAAAAAAAGGTTAAAAAAATAACTGTCAGCCCCTCTTTTCAAGTTAGAATTTATTAAATAATCAGAATGCCTTTTGTGTGCTCAATCCCAACAGCATACAGGTTGATGTGTCCTTATCCTATATCTAAGACTCAGTGTCACTCAGTGCAAGGGGCAATTTAAATTGATATAGTGCAAATTTTAAAAAGTACCTACTGCGTTTGGCACACAGTAGGTACTAAAAAGATATTGATTCAGTGATAACATAAAACATAAATTTGAAACACAAATCTTTATAAGATTAAAGATCACAGAATATTGAAATATGTAGGCACCTTTAAATGGTCCTATTTGGGCCATGTGTTTTACAGTTGAGGAGATGAAACTCCTTCTTTTAAGCTTATAAAAGATGTATGCTAAGGGGTTTAGAGCAAGTCCTGAAATCAGACTCTGGCTAAAATCACACTGTGTAGCCTTAAGAAATTTACTTTACCTCTCTATGTTTCTGTTTCCTTGCACATAAAATTGGGATAATAAGGGTCCTTACTGCACAGGGATTTTGGAAGGATTTATTGGCAAAATATGTTCATAAGAGACAATCATAAAATACCCAGTACAAATTATGCTCTTAGTAAACATTAGCACTTATTGTTAAAGGTAAAGCCCAATTCAATTTAGTTGGGTGATAGTAAGACAGGAATGAAAAAAACATGTTACTCTTTTACTAAAGCATCTCTTTTGTGAGCTTTTTGGTTGTTAGCATCAATTTTATATATCCAGTTTAGAAAAGGTAAAAATCAATTCAAAACAGTTAAATATACGTATATTCTGAAATCGTCCATACTCCCAACACCAAAAAAGAAGTAGAGTTGGTATCTTGGTATATGCTTTACCAAATAGATTAATTTGTTTATATGACACATACAGTAAAGCCCTTCCAGATACTATAAATGGGATCTGAATGTTCAATGTCATAAAATATGAATAGATTTTTATTTTGAAATTAATCAAGGAACCATGGGAACTCTATTTATTTAGACCAAGGGAAATAGCTAGTTACTTCAACAAGGAAGCAGAGGGTAATCAACTCTCAATCCCAGAAGTTTTACCACAAAGTGTTACTTTATATGTGTACATTTCATATATATTTATTTAAAATCATGCTATTATTGGCTATTCACTTTGGGGAACAACAGATTATAAATATTATTTCATGTGAAAACTATAACACAATAGTTCTAAATTCCAGCTCTGGATTAAGACAAACCTGGTTTCAACGGTTAACTCTGCCATTTACTTGTCAAGTTGACCCTAAACAAGTTACCAAGTCACTATTTGTTTATCTGTCAAAAAAGATGATATTAATAACTATTCATCATTTGCTAGTACACATTAAATGAAATAATCCACTTTAGACACATAATGCAAATACTTGGCACTTAATATGCATTCCAAAAATATTAGTGTTTTTACCTCTTTGGTTCATTCTGTGGCTAGAACATAACTCAGTCACCAAATGTTAGACACTTAGGGGTTTTATGCCTTTCTTTCATTACTGTTATAAAAAATGTTTTCTGATACATACATTTTTTCCATTAGTCAGATTTTTACTTAGAATCAACTATTAGAAGCTCAATGTCCTGGGTCCAAGAGTATATGCATAAAATAATGATTTGTCATATTTCAAATTTGGTACTGGCATTATATTAAGCATTATACCAGCATTATTTAAGATTCCTATTTCTATATTATCAATTTTATAAATTAAGGTGAAATGCATATAGTATAAATTACAAACTCTTAGTACAGCTTGATGAATTTATATATATATATATATATATATATATATATATATATATATATATATATATATATGTAATACATACATATATGAATACATAATATATATATACATATATATGTGTATGTGTGTGTATCCATCACCCAGATCTTTATACAGAACACATCCAACACACCAGAATGTCCCTTTAACCTGTTGTCACTTAGTGCCCTTGCAACTCAGAGATAACCTCCATGTTAACTACAAATTAATTTTTTCATGATCTTGAACTTAAAATAAATGGAATCATACAATATGTGCTCTTCAGTGTTATTTTTTATCAACATAGTGTTTTGAGATTCCTCCAGCTGTGTATCAATAGTTTCCTGTTTCTTCTTTTCTATTGTTATTGTTCTTCTATAGGAACATACCTCAATTTGTTTACACATTTCCATACATTTGGATACTTGGGTTGTTCCCAATTTGGGGACTTTTATGAATAAAGTTGTCAACAGTTTATTATTTGGTGGACCTCATGTTATTGGGAATTCTTTTATGAGAATTGTCTATTCATTAGAGTGGAAATATATTTAGCTTTGGCAAAGTCTCTTAAATCAATTTATACTTTCATCATCAAAATCTGAAAATTCTATCTGCTCCATATCTTCATCAATATTGACAACATCAGACTTTCTAATCTTAACTTTTTTGGGGTGTGTATCTAATTTAATTTCATCAAGCACTTTAAAAAATATGCTTATTAGATATTTGTTATGCTTTATTGAATTACTTATTCTAGTATTTTGTTCATTTTCAGCTGGGTTCCTTTTTCTTATTGACTTGTATTTTATATTATAGAGTTTTTACTTTATTTATAGTTATATAGCTACAAGACTTTTGAGCTTTATGATGTATATATATATATATACATATATATATATATATATATATACTTAATATATATTTCTCTATATATATTTATGAAAAACTAGAAAAAGCTTATTTAATAAACATTATCTTAATATATGAAGAATTATACTATTTTCATGGATTGGAAGGTTAAATATGGTTAATATATTGATTTTTCCAAAATTGATCTCTAGATCAATAAGTCTACTCATGGATTTTGGTTCTACAAAATAATATCTAAGTAAATGAAGTAAATAACCATGAATTTAGAAGAGAGTTCAATAGAGTAAAGGTAATGGATCCAGAAGGAGAGAAGAGGCGGGAGAGAGGAAAAGTACAGGGGAAATAAATCTATCAAATTAGGCTATGTCCATGAATGAATATATAACAATGAATCCCAATTAAATATATGAGTATAATGTACTAGTTGAAATAATAATAATGATAATAGAAGGCAAATCAGAAGAATGGAATGAGCAGATCAGGAGGAGAGAAGAGGGACGGTCAAGGGAAGTATGAGATTGATGGAATTATGTTATGTGCCTGTATGACTATGTCATAATGAATCCCACTATTATGTATAATAATAGACCAATAAAAAATTAAAAAACAAAAACAAATACTTTAAGTGGAAAAATGTGTAAATTACAGTGAGTTGATTTTAAAATTTATTTGGAAACACAACACAAAGGACAAGACAATATTTAAGAAGAGCAAGTGTAACATTCGAGTATTATCATTAGTAATGATGGAAGTGTGATATTGATACAAAGATAGATAAATAAAATGAGAAAATAGAACAAAAAAACAAATATAGATAACACATGTATATTCATTTGATTTGCAAGAAAGGCATCAAAATAAAGTCAAATAAGACCTTTTACTTTTGTTTTTTCAATAGATCATTCTGAAGTAATAGGATATTCATAATAAAAAAAAAGTGAACCTGGGTCTCTCCTTCATACATACAAAATTTTATTGGAGATTAAAGTTCATTTTTAGTATTAATATATTACTCCTAAATTAATAAATAAAACAACACTCTGGTGATATTTATATTTGCATTTCTCTGAATACTAATAGAATTTGCTTAAATTTTCTATTTATATTGTTTTCTTTTAGGATACTCCTTTTATGGTTAATAGATCTTTCTAGTTTTTTGAGGCAACATCCTCATCAACTTCAAAAATTGTATGTATTTTTATATCTGGTTGTAGACTTTCTATTTTGTTTCTTTGATCTATTCTTTTTTACTTACAGCAACAACTCTATAAGAAATAGTCTTTATTGTTCAAAAGGGATAGAGAGTTACACCTAGCAATGTTAATAAAATAAATAATAATGGCAACCTTTGTGTCTTGCCTGACCAAAGCTTTCATTAAGTATTAGTAGGGACCAATTAGTAACATACAGGAAGTAAAGAGAATCCAAAATCATGCTTTATTTAGCATAATTTTATGGCAGGAATGAGGGGAAAAAAAGGGATATTGTTAGCCTGGTAACAGGAGTTAAGCAGTAGGGAAAGTTTTCCTGTGGGCCTTCTACAATCCTGATTCATCCAAGAAAATTTAGTACATAAGTACATACTATAAATAGTTTGAATTATGTTCTAGAAACAAATTAAAACAAAAAAATACCTTAAGTTTGTGCTTTTTTATACTCTATGGTAATTCAAAGAACAATACTAAATAGGTCATGGTGTGGATAAATATAGTCAAGACTCCAAATGAACCTAAGAAACATTTTTAAACTAATACTGTAAATGTTTTGCCATTGTTTCTCAAGGAAGGTAGAAGAAAATAATAAAAGGGGAATTTACATGATAGAAATTAAAGACATTTCTATACAAATCATTAGAAATTTCACTGATGATTTTTAAACACAGAGAGGGTATAAGAAATAACTAACTTGATTTGCATAGAATGGCAGGAAAAGTGAAAATCCTGGAAAGGGCTTATTTGTGATACTAACACATACACATTACATATTGAAAGGTAAATATACAGAATCTGTATCTCATGGTGTGATTACAGATGCTAAATACACACAGGTTCCAATGGAGTTTTAAAGTTTAAAGGTGATACATAGACAATAGATTTAGTAGTGAAAGTTGGAAACGTTATTCTAAGCCCTTTGCAACCAACATTTGGGAGAAGAAAATCTCTTCTTCCCTCAAAATATACCCTGGTACCAGCAGCAACAGAGAGAATGCTGAGATAAGAGGCACCTTTAGCCTGACAATCTAACCATATACCCTCAATGTCCCATTCCTTTTTATAAGTTATTGCTTCTCATGGAACAAGAGAACAGATGCTGCCCCATTTAAATCCAACTTTAAACTGCAAAATTAGGTTTGCTTTCCATACAGGAGGATAACACAAAGGTATTCCAAATTCACTCTATTCAAAACGTCTATAAACTCGTGGGGAGAAATACCAGAATGGTCCACTGCCTCTATGTACAATAATTTTTTGATACATGTTTATTAGTTTTAAACTTATATTTCATTTATATATTCAATAATCACTAATGAAGTTCTCTGCAAGGCTTTGGGGATACCAAATGCCTCCATATTCAGACCCTATTCTGAAAGAATCTGTCTTGCAAGTGAATGTAAGTGTCCAGCGAAAACCAAATAACAACTAAGATAATTCATTGAGGCATAGGAGAAGAAATAATCAACACCACTCCTAATTCCAAATGGTGTCTGAATAAAAAGGACCATGCTTCACCTCCTTGCTGTGGCCATCCCTGCTCTGTAATTTAGGTAGGCACTGTAAGCTCACTCCTCTACAAAGTATGTGCTTACTGATATTTACCCTACAGGATTGCTGTGTGGAATACCTAGAATATATAGAGTCAAAATTCTCTTACATGTATAAGTGAAAGTGACCTTTATGGATGGAGACAGTCCTCAATAATTATTCCTTCAACTGTTGCAACAACTTGACTTTGTGCTTACCTGACACTGATAAGCCCAAATTGCCTTTTAAGCATCCAAATGAATCATTCATACCAGGATAAGAATTCCTATTTCTCACAAAATTATTCTAATGTAACAATGAGGAAATGACAAAGAAATGAATCTTTAATTTCAAGTTAAAGCCTCTTATTCAAATTACACATTTTATAAATATCTCAGGAATGCATCATAGACAACAGAAAACTACCAGTCGTTGCAAAGAGTCAGAGATTTACATGACAATTTGTGTTTCATGAAGAGTAGATACATGTCATTTGGAAAAAAAGAGGAGCTATCCAGATAGGACATTCAGGCCCAAATTTACAGGCAAGATCATGTATTTTAATTGAATACTAAGAAGTTCCATGTAATTGAAACTTGAGAGTCATGTATGGCAGAGAGGAATATTAGGTTAAAGAGGTAATGGGGATGTTTATAGAGGGACGTGTTTGTTAACCTAAGAAGTTAAAATATAGTTTAAGTATACTTGAAGAAATTATAAGATAGGATCACTTCACGCATAGGATTCTGCAAGGAAACTTTCTTGTATTTGCGAATACATAGAGTATATGAGTATGTGGGGGGTAGTTATACCTGATAGGAAGAAAAGGTGGAAGGAGATTGGAGAAAGGACTATATTTCAGAGAATCATTGTTTAATGGCCCAAAGGTGAAGAAAATGGGTAATCTAATCCAGAAAATCTTGAACTATTTGGAATCATCATTATGTATCCAAAGACTTTTATGGTACCTGATTTATCATGGGCACTCAGTAAACTATAGCTTGAATATAGAAAATAATTAAGAAACATGTTGATTGAGTTTATATTTGAGGCCAAAACCAGAAGTTATAGTTTTAGACTTTTGCTTTAAACTGAGGGTACTCTCTCCCACAATTAAAATAAGAAGATGCTTTAGATACACACTGCCATAACTGTTTAGAAATAAATGAGATTACTATTTTTGGAAAGCTAAAGAAAATTTAAATCCTTTATTCTTGAGTTATGAGTTCAAGAATAATGTGTTTGGACATGTTTCAAATATATTTTCTACTTCCTTGGGAGGTGGCATGATTCCATTGTTCTAACTCCTATATGCATTTTAAAAATATTTCTCAGTATTCATAAAATGCACAGAAGTTCACAGACATAATACTTAAGAAACTTTCATGTATCATTTCAGAGAAATTCGCCCTCATTCTGTAATTTGGATCAATGATTTAGCCTCCTCAGCTTTTGTTCCTTCCTTTTTGATTTCATCAAGGAATTAACATCAGGAAAAATTTTAGTATCTGTGGATATAAAGTAATTTTGTTTCATTTGTCTTTCCTAATGTCATATTTTCAGATAAAATTTGGTTTAATTAGTTTACTAACTGTGATATTAAACTTTAATGTCTTCAGTTTTGTTTATTTTTTTCTCCATTGTGTTCCATATACTATATTAAGGCTATAAAAACATTATCTTATTTAGCAAAGTGGAATCAGGAAAATAGTATTTTCTCATTAAATAGATGAGGAAAATGAGTTTGCAAGAGATTAATAATCTACTTAGGTTATATTATTATAAATAAAGAGATTTGAAAGCCATGATTAAAATGGTTATATTAATATTTGATGTTTTATACCAATGATAAATATCACTGTATCTGCTGCTTCTCACAATCTCTAGAAATGAAAGTTAAGCTAATAAATCAGTTTATTCCTTATAATCAGATATCATGTTGGTAGTATTCAATCACCCATAGTTTTTTCATTAAATTTATTAACTATCTAAATACATGGCCCTGTAAGACTCGTAAGATAAGTTCTGTGACTTGAAGTCATTCATGTAGTGAAATAAGTATAGTATATTTCTGGGTTTTATTCTTTCCAGATCATAAAACAATCTCCATTATCACTAATATCACCTCAATATTTTATTACTCTGTTTCTATCAGCTGATATGCTTGTTTATTCTCATATGAATCAATAAACATAAATATTGCTCATCTAATATTTTCAATGTATAGAAACCTTCTATTTCAAAGAGTCTAAAAGAGCCCCTGGCCCAGGAATTTTTTCAATGAAAGGATTAAATTTCCCACCATTTATGTTTAAGCATGTATCAATTGCTGACTATTTTCATCTTTTGTATTTCAAATCAAAAGACCTTCCCTCTGTTACCACGATTAAATGGTAAGGCATTTCTTCCCACTTTGAAGATCTAAAATACAGTGCTTCATCCTCAAGTTTAATTTCCTTTTAGTCTTCTCTATAGAATATATTTTAAATATGAGTTTTGGCATTCCAAATAAGAAAATGTTATCTTTCCATTTTTATTGTATTCTTTAGGTCATATTCTCCATCATTTAGAAACATTTCCAGTTAATCTTTTTAATTTCCCATTTACTTTGTAGTTACTTATAGACAATTAAGTCCAGTATGTTAATATTACTTATCACTTATCTTATATCTTATCTTCGCTTGTTGAACTCCCTCTTCTCTCCATTGTGCATGTTGAGATTATTTGGGCTAAGCAAAAGATCCTCCCTTAATACCCAATTTAAAGCCAACTTAATGAGCTCTGCCAGTTCTGAACACAACAGGGAGTTTGGTATCCCATCTGGTTAAGTGGAGACTACAATAACTTCCATGATGAGGACATCTGTTTAGAAAAATCAGAGTTCCATAAATCCAAAACTCTCTTTCCTATACCACTATCACACCCATGATTGGTGCCCTTTTTTTTCCCTCGTCTTTTGTGACAGCATGTTTTCCGGGACTACTTCCTTTCTGCAGTCCTGTCAAGTAAACTTGAAAAGCATTACAGGTCAAAATCCTGTAACATCAAGTCCCGTTTTGTTCTTTTTCATCGAATTATTTATTTTCATCAAATGTATTCAGAAAGTGATAAAAGTATGGACTTGGTGATGGGAATAGAAATTATAATCAACAACTTATCTGGTGTTCACGATATTTTGAAAGGCACTTTATTTGGCTCTTGGAAGGCACTGTTTCCTTTAATCCTTACATCAGTGCTATGAGGGAAGGCGGATGGGCATTGACCACCTCTCCAACATACATTCCATTCCTCACTAATTGTGAACCAAACAAGAACAAGTGGTAGAGTGAGGAGACTCTGAAAAAATCATAAAAGCAAAACTTCCTGCCTTCATGGTGTTTGCATACCTACATTTTCCTGAAGCCTACCCTACCTGTGGATTCAGGTGCTTGAGCAAAGGGATTTTCTCATGCTAACCAATGGAATGTATACTTGCACAATTTTTCCTTGGAAACATATTCCATATTAGGGGCTGTGCTTTAATTATATAGACTGAGAGAACAAGAAAACCTTTACATAACCTAAAACAAAAGATATGTAACAATTGTATTCATTAATACTTTTAGCAGTTTTCTTGTGCCAGACACTGTGATAATCACTAGAAATACAAATATAATAGAACACATGCCTACTTTCAAGTATAATACAGGAGATACTGAATAGTAGGGTTGTGGTATGGCTCAGTGGTAGAAACACTTGCCCAGAATATTTATGTCTCTGGGTAAGAGCCCCAGCACTGCACAGCCTCCCCCCAAAAGATACTGGATAACAATATATATCAATGTATTATTAATTTTAAAAAGTTTTGTGTCTTCCTTTCTCTTACCTGCATATATGCACACACATGCACATAAATACACACACACACATGCACTTTTAAAAAAAATTTTTAGTGCTGCAGATTGAACCCATAGATGCTTTACCACTGAGCTGTATCCCATTCTATTTATTTATTTATTCATTATTTTTTTATTTTTTACTTTGAGACAGGGTCTCACCAAGTTGCTTTGGGTCTTGCTAAGTTGCTAAGGCTGGCTTTGAACTGGGAACCCTCCTGCCTCAGCCTTCTGATTTGCTAGGCACACACACATTACCTTTGTGTTACATACCATTTTAACATCTAGAAGTTCACAATATCTTGTATAGAGGAAATTAAAGAAAGACTTGCTTTTTATACTTCAAAGTAGTTCTTCATAGCCCTGAGAGAGAAAGATTAATTATTTTAAAGGATGATCTATAAAATTTTTAAAAGGACAAATGGAGATAAATAATTATGAATAATAAATAAAGTTATAAATAACATAGCAAGGGAGTAGATTGCATTTAAGAAATCAGGAATGTTCACAATACCTTTTAAATAAATTTCTGTCAAAATGAATTCTTTCTTCTTAAAGGATTTGTCTTAGAGGTGTCAATCACCAGTTACCCAGTACCTTTGGCCATGGTAAATACAATAGGACAACTTTCGAAACTTAAATTACTTTATTAATTGTGAGCACCATCTCCGGGACACCACATAATTTTGCTATCATCACACCACTTTTCTTCCCCAGGAATTTCCAAGGCATTTCTCAGGAGAGACTTAAGAGCTACCTGTCTTACAATCTTACACCACTCATTGCTTTTAGAAACTAAAAACAATGATTCTTTTAGTCCACATCTGTGCTATCCTTCCTAGTGTTTTCTCTTTTGTTAACAAGTTTCTAGAAAGGATTGTCTTTACTCACTATTTAAAAATTGTAATGGCCTTTATTTTTCAGAGCAATTTTAAGTTAACAGAAAAACTGAGCACAAAGTACATAGGTTTCTCATATACACTCTGACACCCACATTACCTCCCCTCCGTTTACATCCTGTACCAGAGTGGTATATTTGTTACCATTGATGAACCTGCAACAACATCATTATCACCCAAATCCATAGTGTTATATTTCTGTGGATTTTGAAAAATGTGTAATGTTGGGCTCCGGTTGTGGCTCAGTGGTACAGCACTGGCCTATCATGTGTGAGGCTCTGGGTTCTATCTTCAGCACCACATATAAATAAAAAAATAAAGTTATTATTTCCACCTTCAACTAAAAAAATAAAAAATAAAATGTGCAATGTCATATGTCCATCATCAGAGTAGCATACAGAATAACTTTACTGACCTAAAACTTATCTTCGTTCCTCCTATTCTTCCCTTCTCTACCTAACCACTAGAAACCACTAGTCCTGTTACTGTCTTCTGATTTGCTCTTTCCAGAATGTCACATAATTGGAATTATGCAGTATGTAGCCCTTTCAGCTTGACTTCTTTCACTTATAATTATGCCTGTAAGTTTCTTCCATGTTTTTCCATGACTTGATAGCTGAGTCCCTTATAGTGCTGAGTAATATTCCATTTCCTAGGTGTACCACAGCATATTTATTTATTGATTTGCCTGCTAAAGTACATCTTACTTGCTTCCAGCTTTTCAGTAAAGCTACTACAAGCCTCTGTGTGTAAGTTTTCACATTGACATAAGTTTTCAGTTTTGTGGGGTAAATACCAAGTGGTGTGATTACTATATCACATGATAAGAGTATGTTTAGTATTGTGAAAAAGACTGCTGAACTGTGTTCCAAAGTACATTTTGCATTCCTACCAGCAATGAATGAGAGTTCCTGTTGCTCTGCATCCCTATCAGTACTTGGTAATGTATGTTGGATTTATATTGGATTTTGGCCATTCCAATGCATAATGGCATCTCAGTTTTGTTTCAATGTGCATTTACCTAATGACATATAATCCTGAATAAATTTTTCACATGCTTGTTTTCCATTTTATGTCTTTTTCAATGTCTGTTGTCTTTTGCCTTTTTTTCAATTAGATTGGTTGTGTTGCTGAATTTTAAGAGTTCATACATTTTCAGTAAGTCCTTTATCAGATAGGTCTTTTGAAAATATCTTTCCCAGTCTGTGGCTTATCTTTTCATTTTCATCTTCATTTCCATTTTGACAGTGTCATTCACAGAACAGAGAGTTTTAATTTTAAGGAAGTCTAGCTTACCAAGTCTTCTTTTATTCATTTTTATCTATGATATTGTAGCTAAAAAGTCATTACCAAACAGAAAGTCATCTAGATTTCTTTCCAATGTTCTCTTCTATGAGTTGTATAGCTTCTGACTCAGGTTTTTGTTTTGTTTTGATTGCTTATACTGCTTCTTGGCTATCTCAAAAGCACCAAAAATTCAGTAAATCCAAGAATATATTTATTTAAAAATATATATATTTATTTTTTTGTTGTAGTTGGACATGATACCTTTATTTTATTTATTTATTTTTATGTGGTGCTGAGGATCAAATCCAGCGCCTCACACATGTGAGGTGAGCACTCTACTGCTGGACCTCAATCTTTCCATTGCTCCTTTTTTTTTAAACCAACCAAAATGATCTTGCAATTCACTCAGTTATACCCAGTCAGAAAACAAGGACTACTTTCTGACAATTTGCTGTCTTGCTCTCTAAACATAATCCTTCAATACAATTTGTCTATTTTATTTTCTTAAAAATTATTAATAAATCATTTCATGTTCTTGGTCCCTATCACCACATTGAGCCAAGTTATCATTATCTCTTGCTTCTTTCTTTATATACTACCAATGTATTTACCTCCACCTATTCTGGTACCAACCCACTCATTTTCAAAAAAAAACAATCAGAACAAACAATTCTAGCAGCAAATAGATTCATATCATCTTTTTGCTTACAACTGTCCAATAATTTCTCATTGTTCATAGGTAATTACACTCATGGTGGTCTGTACAGTTTTGCATGATCTGAACTTCCATTCCTATTGAGTTTTATCTTGCACATCATCATCTCCTTCTTTTATTTGCTCCAGGCACATTGACTTCTGCTCACTATTGCTCCATGATTTGTTCTGTTATAGTGCTTTTTTTAAAGCTGTCCTCTCACGCAGTGTCATACTATTTTTTCCTTCCTGTCTTCATTACTTCCTATTTAATCCTCATATCTCACATGTCACTTTTAGAAGAGAAACTTTCCTTGACTTCTCTGAAAAGATCAGTTCACCATATATGGTATAGATTTTTCTGGACTCAAACCTAGTGTGATTTTACAATTGTTCATGCAACGGGTTGTTTATGATTATGTCTTCCACTAGGTTGTAAACTACCTATTTGGACATAGATTTACTGATACTGACTCACTGTTTAGTCCCAAGGCCCAAAATTGTTCCTAAAAGAGAAATTCCATTAAAAAGAATGGTCAAATGGATCTTCAGCCCCCAGCTTGGTCTGAATGAAGGGTTGTCTTCATTGAGCTGTCACTATCTCCTAATTCTTAATACATTCTTCATTTTTCTCGTTTTTTAAGCTATAAAGCTCTGGTATTTTAAGCAACTTTTAAGGTATAACAACTTGAGGAAAATAAATGTATTTGAATATATTCTTTTCATACTGCCTTTCATTTTAAGTCTTGATTTTAGGAATTCAAACTTTCACAATATCTTCCCCATATATTCTCTCATGGGAAATAAACAATACTTTTGATGTATAGATGGTGCCTCATGGGTGATTTTCCTAAGGTTGCACAACTAAATTGTGATGGTTAAGGGTTGAAAATGTTAGTTTGCTGACATCTAATTTTATTCTTTTCCTCTTTATAGGTAGCTATGAATTATCATGTTAGAAAATAAAATAAATTGTGTCTGAATTGCGATAATTCTTCAAAGGTAATGTGTAGGTCAATTTACCTTCTAATGGCCTGCTCCTGCCCACTTACAGGGAACTGGAAGACACCTCTTGTCTACTAGATATAGTTCAGTTGTATGCATGCCCAAGAGATGAGGCCTCATGAGATGTTCACTCTTCATGTCTGAGTCTATCCTTTCCAATTCTAGATGTACTATGGATTTCTCTCCTTCTTGTAAGTTCAGAAGAATAGAAATTACTGTCTTAGTATCTGACTTTGGAAAGATTATTGATTCCTTCTTTATACCAAATTTTGTTTATCTTATTTGTAAATGTAAAGATGTCCATGGGAAAAAAATGGTATAAATTCATTGTTCATATCTCTTGAGCACAGATATTTTTAGTTAAAAGTTTAATTATTTTTGATAAAAATATCTTCCTAAGATATATTCTTTATGGTTTTAAGCTATGTTCTTCAAAGTGAAATGAAACTTTGGTAAATACTATTATGAAAATCACAACAGTCTAATATAATTTTCAGGGCACTCTGCAGTTTTTGATGCTCTTCTTTTGGTTGCACTGCATTATAGCTCAGTGATGTTCTTAGGTGACATTAACATGTACCAGATCACTGTAGACTTTGAGACTATTATGCAATTTATTTTCATAGCCAACCTGTACCAAATAACATTGAGTGCATTGACCCATGTAGAACTTCCAAACTCCTGGTCATCTCTTTATTTCTTGTCTCTTCTCTCAATGATTGTTCTTATTTTTTCTGTTCCTATTTTTACTTCCCTCTACTTTTGTCATAATTGGCCAACAACTGTTTTCTGCCTTTTAATTTCTAAGAAACTAAACTAAAGGTGTCAAGGGGAAACTATATCATCAAGAGTTGTGTACTTTCTATTAAAAATAGTAATGTCTGTAATGAAACTCTAATTAGGAGCAAATTTCAGGCATCTGGATAATTCATCCCCCAATGATATCCGTCAAATGAGCTACTATGCTATATTCATACAACAAATGTTTTTATTGGGCAGTGTTTCAGAAGAGCTTTAATCCATTGCCCTTTGATAATATAAAAATTCTACATTAAATTTTTTCTTTAACTTATTAAAAATGTATACATCCACAGTCTCTATCCCCCTCCTTCAACCCTCGTTCCTTGAAAATCTTTGGTCATCTATGAATGAGTCTTCCATCAGCTTCCAGGGAACTTATACAGGCTGTAGGTGTTTAAACAGTGGGATGTTTCATAGTCTTCAAAAATAAACATGATTTCAAAGGATGGAATGGAAGTAGATAAACAGTAATCAAAATAGGATTAGGGCCTGAAGAAGTAAATAGTGTGTATGTTTATCAAAATGATTTCATCAGAACATAGGTTTCAAAAAAGAAGAATTTTATTGTTTCTCATAATTGATACATAATGAAATTCACCTCTAACATATGGAATTAAATAATTTTTAATATATTGATAGAGCACAAATTATGACCACAATGCAATTTTAGAATATTTTAAAGTTGTATTTTAAATACTCCATGTTGAAGTGATTTAAGGTAAAATAAAAATTTGAGGGAAAAATACCATATAACATTAATTTATTGCTAATATAAAAAACATTTTAAAATATAGATCTAAACTCTTAATATCAAATTTTCTATTTTTTGAGAAAAAATCACTAAAATAAGTACTTGACTCTAAAGGGACCATAAAAGACAGTACACTATTATGAAAATTGTTACATGGCTAATTCTTTGGTATAATTTAGATATGACAAATAGACTCTAAATTTGATTTTCTTTAGATTTTAAGTCTGTGGGTAAAAGCTAAGAAAAGTCCCTTGACACTTAAGTCTCATGACTCCAGTAAGAGTATCTACATGACCAAACCACTAGGATTTGAAGACTTTGAGAATAATGACGGATAAAGTTGGTATATTTAAATTTACAAGTGAGAAGGTTGATTTTTTAAAGTTAGAATTATCAGAATCAAGGGATATTCTTCCTAAAGTTACAAGCCCAAAGTCAGTTGCAGCAAATTGAGGGATTAGAGTGTATCTCATTTAAGCTTGCTCTTCACTGGATCCAGCAATATTCTCATTTGCCAAAATAGAGACAATCCCAAAAAAACGAATACTCATGAAACTTCAATTATATGAACTTCATTTTTATCCAAATCCCTATTATGAGAATGAAATTATATATTCTGAATAAAAAAGTCTTTTGCACATCTAATCCTAGTGTTTATCCTAATAAATGCCATGTCACCCCATTCTTTTAGTCAAGTCTCTGTTATTATCTTTAAATCATTTCCAATTCCTGTTTTAAAACTAATACAAGAATATAGATGCCTTACTTTTATAGGCCTATACACATTTGTACTCACTTATGCTCTATAAATGCCCCAACTCCTTAGTTCTCACGTTTGTCATGTGGGAATCTTTAGGCTCCTGGTGTCTGGGTTTCACCCCTAGAGATTCTTATTTTGTTGGAATGATTTTTAATAGCTCTCCTCATGCCAAAGTTTGAATCTACCTTCAGTCATGTGAGGACAGGCATTCCTTCTGTCCAGAGGATATCACAACAAGGTGCCATCTTGGAAACAAAAGTCCTTACTAGACAAACCTGCTGGCAACTTGATCTTGGACTTCACTGCATCCAGAACTATGAGAAAAATACAAATTTCTGTTTTTTTATAAATTACAAAGTCTCAGGTATTGCATTCTAACAACACAAATGGGCCAAGATACCTGGTGATTCCAATAAGCAGCAAGAAAACCAAGAAAAAGAAACCAAGAACATGCTTTCATTATTTGTCCTAAGAACTAATTCTACTGGGAAAGCAACACTGAATACATGGAGGAATATATATTCTAAATGAGAAAATGAGACACAAGAGCCTCCTGAAGCAACAACAATCTTTACCAACCTATGTCATTGCTAGAGGGACTGATACACTTTCGTTTTCAAAATGTTTTCTCCTTGACCTTTCTCTGTCTGCCAGATGCTTCATTATTTCTTATTATGAGTTTTACAGAATCAGATGAGTGTTATTTACATTGGCCTCCATCACTTCCTGGTTAGGGGCAAATTAAAATCCCTATACTACCTTTAGCAGAATTTCTCTGTTGGCACCAGATATATTCACAAGACCTTTTAAAAGTAAACAAGAAAACCCTTCTTAATATCTATTTTGGAAGATGAGATTTGTGGTGGATCATATATATTCACACTATTATTTAAAATAAATGCAAAAGAGGGAAAAGACACAAAATTGAAATATAAGATTTAAATATGGTATTAAAATACAAATTTGACTTTTGGATTCATTTTGACCTATCAAATTTATTTGAAAAGATTATTTAAAAATACTTTTAAGCTATTGAACTTGAAGTTTTTCTGGAGCATCTTTTTCTTTTTTTTTCTCTGCCAGGAGAATTCTCTGAGGCAAATCGAGTAAAATATTTTGCTGGAGGGGATACTTTACTTTCAAGAAGCATTCCTTTGCATCATGAACTGTATCAAGGAGAGAAAAAAAAAATCAAAGACAATGCTAAAATTTGTTGCAAGTAAAAAAGAACTATTAATATTATAAGATATCTTGAACCGTCCTATACATTAAATCCTGATTTTAAAATCTCTTAGTTATTTAGATATCAAAACATGTGCCCATATAGTTTTCACTTCTTCCATTTAAATATCCGTTGATTTTCCCTTTGATAGCATGTCAAGGGAAGAGAATGCCCTTTACTTCTTATCTCAGACATCTGCTGCTGAGCAAACTTCTGTTAATTATCCTGACATATCTAACCTGTAAGGTTTGATTTTCCAGTTTCTTTCTTCTTCTTTTTCTCCTTCTTTTTCTTTTTTTTTTAAGATGAACTGGAGACTAAGAGGAAAAAAGAAAAAAAGAACTACTAATGAAAATCATTTTATAATTTAATAATATACCTAAGTCACTTTCCATTATTAACTTGATTCATTTTTATATATTGGTAGGCCCTTTCGATAATTTAAAGTCTACATATTCAGAATGTGTTTTACAAGCAATTGTGACACAAAAAAGATATAGCAAATGCATGAATGTTCTTTATGACTTCGAGGCTTTCAATGTAATTGTGTGTGTGTGTGTGTGTGTGTGTGTGTACGCGCATGCGTGTGATTCTTTTTTTTTTTTTTTTTTGACATAGTTACAATTTCATACCCTTAATAGTGTCTTGCATCGTTGTTGTTAAGAAGATTCTTGCCTGAAGGAAAAAAGAAGATTTATTCCTACGAGATCTTCTAAGATATTGTGTGGATTGTAGATGGCATAGTTTTACATTTATTGAAATTGTCTTTTCCCTTGGGTCTTAAGAAAATGTGCCTAAAGCTATTATCGCGTCTATCGACTCTGTGGGATTTCATGGATGTGGCTCTTTGTCCCAAGTGGTTCAAAAATGACCTTTATGAGCCAAAGTTCAAGCTGAGTGAAGGTTGTGAGATGGAGATTAGAGACCTGTCAGTTGCCCGAAAGGATAAAAGTGTAAAATCATATGTGACGCTCAGTTCAGTCACATCAAACACGAAGAAATGTTTACTGAATGAACTGCACCATCCCTAATCACAGTTTTCCCCTAAGTATTCACATTATCATGGGCCCCAAATACCAAAGGAGGTTTCGAAAGAAGAGCTCCTAATAAGTACGCACCAATTACAGCAGGCATGTGCTTGCACCTTAATTTCTTACAGCAATTATTTTTACTCTTCAAATGAATGTGACTTGTTGTTAGAAACACTCTATTCCATTCCTCCACTTCTTTTAATTAACTTCTCAGAATTAAGAGGGAAAAATCCGAGACATCGTTGACGTGTGTTAAATATGATGGGGAAAGCACAGAGAAAATGAAATGTTTTCAAGAATGAGATGTGAGCATGGTTTTAACTGTGGTACTTAGAAAGAATAAATGCCCTTTTTGCACCATCCCATAACATCTCATTGATAGCAGCATAAAGGGGAGCTCAGATGACAAATGCAAAGTAGGCAACTGTGAACTTGCAGCTTGTAATTTTTGGAGGTCAGATACCATCCTGCTGCTGCACACACCACACCCAATCAAAATGAATTGGAGTAAAATCCATCAGGAGGAATACATCTGTCCCTGCTTCTACTCCCACAGTGCTGCCAGAGTCTCTTTATTTGCCATAGCTTAGTTGTATACTTTTATTCTCAGAACAGCTGAAAACATACTGCATGTCTTATTGCTGCATCATTTGGGGAAAAATGCTCATATCCTCTTATTACAATTTACATGATACAATATTATATGTATCTGGCTATTTGAACATATCTTTTTTGCAAAGAGAAGAAATTAAGTTAATAAACCATTTGGGATAGTAATTTAACTACTGAAAAGATAATAATAATAATAATAATAATAATAATAAAAAAACAGTTAACACATAAATTGGGAAATCCTATTATTTAAACAGCTGCATATTTTTATTAGCTACACAAAACTAGTTTCACTGTATTGAATATTATATTCTTGGAAGTCCAAATATTTTAATGCATTGTTTTCCCCATGAAAAAGCTGTCAGATTATAATTGGATTCGGTATTGTCTTACAGCAAATGTGTTTCCTTTAACATTTATCTTTAAACAGATTTCTACCTTATTATTACTTCCTTTTTTTAATGCTTACACAGAGAACTGATTTCCCTAAGTTATAATTTAAATAACTCTTGGTCTTTGCTAATTCCAAATTGTGTAACATCATAAAATAATCTAATTAAAAAAGCAAAGGCCTCTACTTTACATAATGTATTCAACAACCAACAACTAAAAACTCCTGTGATTTTTTTTGTCTGTAAGGGAATTATATAGACAAGAGCTTAATTAAAGTTGATCTCTCTCTATTTTATATCTTCATAGACACTAGGAAGAATAATGCTTTAAATTTCTAAAACTAAAATATCAACCCCCATTATCTCAAAATGGTTCTACTTTTACATTGAAGAAAAGTGTTTAAATTTGTCCTTTCTTATCTAAACTAGATCATAAAAGAACTTTTTAAACAATACATAGATTACAATGCCTAAGCTATTTAGAGTGTCTGCTTCTCCCAAAGTATAGATTTGTCACTAATATATTTTGTTCTCTTTGTAAAAGATTATGGATTTAAATGAAATAAGGACATTGACCTAATAATCAAAAGAGTAATTATAAAAAAGAAAATTTTCAAATGTAATGACTGTTAACAAAATGATTCATGTTTTATCAAACTATAAAGTTACCACATGAGGAAAGTTTATTATAAATCCTTATAGTTTAAACATCAATGAGAAATCCACTCTTAATTCCAGTAGGAAAGGAGGAAAATAATCATACTGAAACCATCCTGTGCCCAGAATTCTTCATTTTGCTTAACCTGACCTTAAGAGAAACTATTTTTACCAACATCTAAACAAATTTAGTTTATCAAAGCCTAACCTACTGGATGTGTTAGGCCTCTTCAAAAAACAGAACCAACTGGACAGATGTAGACATATAGATACAGATATAAAGAAGCAGAGATAGACATAGACTATAGAGATAGATACATAAGAACAGATTTATTATGGGAATTTACTCATGCAATTATAAAGACCAAGATGTCTCACAATATGCTGTCTGCAAGCTGGAAAATAAGGGGGGAGACAGTGGGGGTTATTTTACATCAGTCCAAAGGCCTGAAAACTCAGAGAGTAAATATGTAACTGAGAACCTTGGGGGCCACTGGATAAGGTTCTGGAGCCAAAAGGATGGAGAACCTAAAGTTCTCCTGTTCAAGAGCAGAAGGAGATGGATATCCCACAACACCTAAAGAGGAAGCAAATTTGCCCTTCCTCTGCCATTTTGTTTTATCGGGGCTCTGGATATACTGGATGCCCACCCACCATGGGAAGGACAGGTCTTTTCTCAGTCTAGTATTTAAACTGCCAATCTCTTCTAGAAAGTCCATCAGACACATATCTAGAAATAATATAGTAATGATATTTTACCAGCTATCTGGATATCCCTTAATTGATCAAGTTCACATGTAAAATTAAACATCAGACCTGGGGAAAGGGAGATTCCCAACCTAAGCTTCCTCTAGCTATCCATGTGGAACAAGCAAAATGTCCAATCTAAAAAGACTGAGACCTAATTATAGGACTATATGATGCTTTCCTTCTCCCATCCCTTCTCCCATCACTACACTCCTATATAATCACATGGGATTAAAGCTAAAAGAGCTGCAAGACTTGTTCCCTAAACAAGGAGTCTCTAGGGAAACCCAAGACAACAGGGAAGATAAAAATAAGGGCACTAAAGAAAATTGTAGCCTGTGACACAACTGCAACAAATCATAAACACAATCTAACTTCTAGCCAGATAAATATAAACCTCATGCTAATGGCCAATCTAACTCAGTCCCTTTGTCCTTATACACCACATCCAACTTTCAACAAAAAAATTACAAGACACGCTAAAAGATAAAACTAGAAGATAAGACTGAAAAGACAAGGCAAGCCTCAGAACTAGATTCAGATATGGCGGAGATTTGGGAAATATCAGATTGGGGATTTAGAATAACTATGATTAATGTGCTTAAAGCCCTAATGGAAAAAATAGCATGCAAGATTAGATGAGCAATGTAAGCAGACAGAAACTCTAAGGAAAGAAGAGATAAGAAACTCTAAGGAAGAGATGTTTTGATTTAAGAAATAAGGATCTTCAGACAGTGGTTTGCAAACAATTTGGGTTTTAACAATTTAACTATCATTTTGAAAAGAAAATATATGTAGATACTTAATATAGAAATTAAGTGGAAGTAGACAAAGACTGGGCAAAATATGAGCCAAAGAACCCAAACATTAATCCAGCACGAGCAGACCTATCTCCCCATTTCTCCTCACCCCCACTCCATCCTACCATTTTCCCATTCCTGAGGCTTCTAAAGGTAGCTCTAGGAATCCTGGGGAAAGCAATTTGACAACTATTGTCCTGTGGATTGAAAGAGGAGTGCTCTGCAAATTTGCTTGATCATTTGGATCCTCAAGGGAACTTGATCAAAGTCAGACACTCAGGCTCTCCCAGGACTTCCTAACTAGAATATCTGGACTGACCGTAAGGCTTGTGAGTCCAGATTTCTAATCCAGTCTTCATCATTTGTATGCTGAGACAAGTTTGAAAAATGCTGCTTTGGAAGATATCTTAGAGCAGCAGTTTTCCAACTTCATGAGCAGACCCATTACAGAGCTTTTTTATAAAAGCCCAGTTTAAGAGCCCCATTCCAGAAATTTTAACTCAGCATGTGTGGGGTGGAGTACAAAAATCTGCATAAATATTCCCTTGCATTGGGGTAAAGACCATGAAAGATTGAGGAACCACATAGCCCTATAAAGTCAGGGTGGGACTTAAGTTTCCTGACTCGACTTGAAGCTCCTTGTATAGCATTTTGTTCTGCTCATGTGACTCATTTCTGATTTTTTAAATTTGTTCTGCTTAGTTACACATGACAGTAGAATGCATTTTGACACATCATACATATCTTTTCTGGTTTTGTGATCAGTCTGCACACCTGCCATGTATTCTCCTGTTTTACTTCATCAGGAACCCATTACAAAATCAAGTTTCACAGGACAGCTCCTGG
Source organism: Marmota flaviventris (assembly GCF_047511675.1). Lineage (NCBI taxonomy): Eukaryota > Metazoa > Chordata > Mammalia > Rodentia > Sciuridae > Marmota > Marmota flaviventris. The sequence continues at coordinate 86,684,151 of NC_092504.1, forward strand.
AGACACACTGAGCTACACAGCTGGGAAATAGTAAACCCTCTGGACAATCAGGAACTCAATTACTTTCAAAGACACTGTGGATTGTGTATCTTCCTCTTCCTCCTGATACAGTTGCCATAAGTGGAATGGTTTGAAATTTATTAACCCAATGGGATTCAGGTCAAAAGTGAAGTAGCTCTTAAAGGATATCATATTGTGACTATTGTTTTTCAAAAAGTGTTTTCAAAAATCCAAAAAAGTCTCATAGATTTCAACAGGGATGTTTAGACCCTATTACTATATCTACTAAAATAATGGACTAAAGTTTTTATTGTATTAGAATTTCACTACATAAGATGTTTTAAAAATAATTTGTCACAAACTGGGGGTATTGCTCAGTATGTAGGGCACTAGCTTACTATGCGTGCACACGTCCTGCATTCAATCCCCAGCACCATAAAATAAATAAATAAAATTTGAAAATAAGGGAAATTCTAAATAAATATGCAATGCTGGTGGGATGTGAAGAAACAAAACATCCAGATCTTGCAGAGGGAGCATAAGTTGATCAAACACCTTGTAAAACTGTACAATTAGTTTAGAACATATGCTTACCTGATGATGCACAGATTCTGTACTAGATATATATCCAATAGAGATGCATAATACATATGTAAAATGCAGGTGTAAAATATTTAATATGACACAATTTACAGCCATAAACAGGAAGCTATTTGAATGTCCATCAATAATAAATGGATAAATATGTTGTAGTATAGTCGCATTAGGGATGTTATCAGCTATGGGAACGAGCTAAATACATGCCATATAAATGAACTGGTCAAAACTTAGAAAAACTTGAGTCCAAGAAATCTGACATCAAAGAACACATGGTTTATGATTCCATTTACATTAAATTCAAGAACGCCAAATCTAATTTACAGTGTGTCAAGTCAGGGCAGTGATTAGCCCTGGGGGAAGACTGGATGGAGAGGGTGAGAAGGGGACTTCAGGGTTCCATTCTTTGATCTGGGTGCTGGTTACATGGACATTTTCACTCTGTGAACTTGAGAGTTTATAGCATGTATTTCTTACAAACTTTGGTGGGAATTCCTGTTTTATCTCTTCCTAGATTCTCAATACTGAGGTAATTTATCTGAACAGAGTTTCCTCATATATAAAATGAAAATAATTCCACCTACCCTGAATCATTACCAAGCTGGCTAATTGAAATTATTAAAGTACTTAGGATATTTCCAACACAAAACAGGTATTTAAAATTGTACTTATGTTGATAAGGAGATGCTTAGGGGCATATTTCTTTTTCACCTTCCAATCTTTGCCCCTGATGAATACATTTACCTCACTTAGCCTTACCTGGCTTTGGGAAGGGTTTGGAATCAGGTGTGCTTCTTACATCAACTCCTTGATGAACCATGCTGATTTCTGACTTCCAAGGGACTCTTTCAAAACCTCATATATTGTCCCACTTATATAGAAAAACTCCATGTTTTTGTCACAGGGATCTTTCCTTTTGCACCTTCTGATCTTTACAGTCCCACTTTTGAAAATGTTTATACTGCTAAACTTTTGCTTGGTGATGCTACTAATAAAACTGCAGTTTCCAGGGAGTCAAATACCCTTTTTCTGATGCCGGTGTCTTATCTAATGCTTCATAAATAAGAGGCTGCCATTGAAGGGAAAGAGGGCACAAAGCATCTGCCACATGTCTCTTACCCAGGGGTCTCAGCTGCATATTTGTTTAACCTGGTTCACCTCAAATACTGTGTGCATTTCTGCTGCCACCTAAATGACCTTTACTTTTTTTTTTTCATTTTTCATTTGTATTTTCAAAGTGCTTTTCAAACATTCACTGCTAAACCTCCTAAAGGCCAATAAAACAGGTCAATGTTATTAGCCCCATTTTACAGATGAGGTTAGCAGAGTTCCCAGAGGTTATAGGTGAGTTAGTGGGAAGGAGCTAGCTGTTGACATTTTCTGGGACCCACGGTGTTATGCACATAGGTTCCAGGACTCCAGGAAGAACACCATCCGCTGCTCTGAGAGGAAAGTACAGAATGACTGAGGGTAAAAGTAGACTACATGTGAATGTTTTCCTGAACTTCTTTGTGTTATGGTAGTGTTATCACCATTAATTTCTTCTCTCTTTTATGATGATCTACTATCCTGGAATTTTATAATCAAAATGCCTCCTGATCTATCTACGTGTATATTATGAATCTACCTATTTATCTTTCTCTCCCTCTCGTGAACCCACCTGCCTCTTTCTTTCTCCCATTTTGATGACATAGTATTTAGTTAATATTACCTCCAAATTCCTAAAGATAGACTTTAGGAAATAATGACAATTAATAGTTCTGATCTATTAAAAGGTTTTACTTTTAGGGCCTATAAAGGGGAGGGAAGGGCTCTGGGAAGGAGGTTTTCAGCTTTTCCCACACTCCTGGAGGTGGTAGTTTCAAAAGGCATCACTAACTGCCTTTTCTATGCCCAAAGTCATGGAGGAGTCCTGCGTTATAGGGAATAGAAGTACGTCATTCCAATGCACAGGCAGAATATTGCTTGTTACTGGGACTTCTTTCTCTCTAAACTAATAGTTCTGTGTTTCATTTAGGTATGTGTTTATTTAAAGACACTCATCAGAATGTGGTGAATCTGTGCATTGTGGGAAGATCATGAATACAGAGTAAGACTTTATCTGAAATTATATCAGATAATAAGTTTTTCAAAGTCCCAACCTAATGTTTTTACCCTCCAAATGTGCTCACTGAGTTAAAGGTAATAATGCCATAATCTGCTGGCAAAGTTCTAAATACCCCCGGTGTTCAATAATATATTAAGTTTTACTGTAAAATAAGATGTTGGTGCTTGTGTGTGAATTTATTGTGGGTAGGTAGAAACAGAAAAGTGAAGAAGACATTACTGTATCAAGGAAAGCAAAACTTATTTGAATATAATTGTTGAGTTCATATCATATATGAAGCAATAGAAAACAGTAAGTAGATCCTTAGAAAGAAAAATTAGAGTGAATTTTCCTAGGTTTGAAATATATAATAATAATCAAATAATGTATCTATAATTTGTTTACTATGTTTTGTATAAAATAGACTTGTACAATTAGCATAATATTATTACAACATTTTGAAAGGAACACAAAAATAATTATAGACACTACAGTATAGCAATACTTATACATTATCATAAATACTTGTGGCAAATAATTAAAAATATAAATAAAAGTTGTTTTTTTTCCTTCAGTATATCTCCATTAAGAGAGTACTGTGTTTCTTTAAATAGTAAATTTAATATTTGCCCTTAAGTTACATTATTAAAAAAACAAGTTTAACATCTTTTTCATAAAAACTCAAAATTTATATGATACATACTTACAGGAAACTTTCTGAATATTTTTAACTTGTAATTCAACAACAGTAGAATGTTTGCTCTGGGTTTATTCTTGGTTAGGATAAATCATGCTAACTCTTTCAATCAATGTTTTCAGCTCTAATAAAATGACTTTTTCCCTATTCAGAAGTCTTTCTTCTCATGTTGGAGTTCTTGGCTATTTGTACTAGTATAGAAGTGATTAATTTTACTTGAATATTCTTACCTCATGGATCCTTGAAGTTTACTCATTCTAATTTCTGTAAAGGCATAAAATATTTTATGATTTAATACCAATAGCTTGTTTCCTTTTGACAGCATCAATTTAATAAGATTTTGTTAAAATGCAAATAATACATAAGGAAAATTACCTAATGAATGTCTTTGGCACTATGTCATTTTTCCTCCTAGAATATTAATTTTCAGTCATGCCAAATTTATTTTTAGATTTCACTAGATTTTGGTGATGCTTTTTAAAATAAGAATCTGGCATCCTTTACGTGGAATCATTGTGTGTTATTCTTTTTAAATTTATTTTTATTTGTTCTTTTTATTTATACCTAACAGTAGAGTCAATTTTGACATATTGATATAAAACATGGAATATATCTTGTTCTAATTAGGATCCCAGTCTTGTGGATGTACATGATGTGGAGATTGATCGTGGTTTATTCATAGCTGTACATAGGACAGTTATGTCAGATTCACTCCATTGTCTTTAGCTCCCTTCCCTTCATTCCCTTTTGTCTAACTCACTGAACTTCTATTCTTCCCTTCCCCATTCCTTGCTGTGTGTTAACATCCACATACCAGAGAGTACAGTCAGCCTTTGGATTTTTGCGCTTGGCTTATTTCACTTAGCAAAAGAGTCTCCAGATACGTCCATTTACCAGCAAATGTCATAAAGTTATTCTTCTTTATGGCTGAGTAATATTCCATTGTGTGTGTGTGTACATATATATATATTAGTTTCTTTATCCATTCATCTGTTGAAGAGCACCTAGGTTGGTTCCATAGTTTAGGTATTGTGAATTGAGCTGCTAAACATTGATGTGGCTGTGTCACTATACTATGTTGATTTTAAATCCTTTGGATATATATGGAGAAGTGGTATAACTAGGTCAAATGGTGATTCTATTCTAATTTTTCTGAGGAATCCCCATATTGTATTCCATGTGGTTGCACCAATTTTTAGTCCCACTAACAATGTATGAGTGAACCTTTTCCTCACACCCTAGCCAACATTTATTGTTACTTGTATTCTTGATAATTGCCATTCTGACTAGAGTGAGATAGAATTTCAGTGTAATTTTAATTTGTATTTCTCTAATTGCTAGAGATGTCGAACATTTTTTCATATCTTTGTTGACTATTCATATTTCCTCTTTTCAAAAGTGTCTGGTTGGTTCCTTTGTCTATTTATTGATTGGGTTATTTGGGTATTTTTGGTGTTAAGCTTCTTGAGTTCTTTGTGTATTCTTGAAATTAATGCCTTATCTGAGGTGTGGTAGCAAAGATTCTTTTTCAGATTACTGTTAAGAAAGATGGCTGTCATTGATAAAAACACAAGTTATCTGTATGAAAATTGAAGGTTGATTCGTTCCAAGACAGAAGAACTAAGCACTGAAAACACTGCAAAATGTGGGCTACCATGAAAATACTTGAAGTGCCACCCTCATCTCAATCCCAGTGTGGGTAGTGATATTTATGGGCCTTTCTAGAAACTGAAATGGCATGAAAACTCAGTAGCGGACAACAGTGCACACAGTTGAAGATTCAGCATTCCATAAAGAAAATGTCAGTGAGACAGACAAAACCATAAGCCATTCATGAGAAGGAACTACATAGAGGGGCAGCAAAACAGTTACCAGGAATCCTGTAGAAACAGATGAGGACTGAGGTTCAAAATGTAGTGATGGAGGCAAGATTTCAAGAGCTGAACCCAGGGAAGAAGCTTACAACTTTTTGTTGACTAACTATGGTCCCAGAGGAAATACACACCTGGTCAGGGCACACACCTGGTCAGGACAAAAATCCCCTTATTTCAGTGAGAAGTATTGTGTAGTACACTAATGTGGTCCCAACTATTTATCAGCCCCTCTTGATTAGCTGTCTTTCATTTCTGTACCACTGGAGTCTGGGTTGGCCTTGTGAACTGCTTTCCAAGAAGCTACAACAGATGATGTTGTTTGAGTTTCAGACACTCATCCTCTAGTGGTCTTAAAATCTCCACCTTCTTTTTCTTGAAATTTGTCCTGAAACTTCCATGAGAGGAAGTCTGTTTAGCATACTAGAGAATAAAAAGACAGAAGAAAAATAACTGAGTGATAAAACCAGGAGATAAAACCAAGAACCAATGGCCAAACATGAAGCCATCCTGAATCTTCCTGTTCAATGAACCTGAAGCTAAATTAATTCATATGAGTGAGCACAAGGAAGATCATGCAGTAACTCAAAGAATCCTCAGAAATAACAGGTCCTCATTATTTAAGCCACTAAGTATTGGTAGAGTTTGTTAATAGAGAAATCTGTACTGGAAGTCCTACCTTACAGAAACTTAGATAGGTGGCATTGATTTGGGGGACTGGCAAGCAGGTAGTAGCTGGAAAAAAGGAAATAAGTCTATTGGTATAGATGGGAATATGGAAAAGGAAATACTGGAGTCTGCAGAGAAAGGCTGGCCTGAGTTATATAGTACAGAACAATTGAAAAATTATCACCTGTGGTAATTATAAAGGAAGGAAATATACCCCCCCCCCAAATGTGATTTCTTTTTTCTTCATATTATAACTAGGACAGAATGTTGGAAGTGACAATTGGCTTGTCTAAGCCAAATATGGCTAGGATACGAGAAGAAAGAGTTGACCAAAGAAGAAAAACATGAGCCAAAGAAGGAATTATTTTGTGTGCAAGATGAATTTAGAGAAAAAGATAAAAGGTCCAAGACAGATTGAGCTGGAAAACAGTCTCTTAGTCTCAATTTTTCCAGTTGGTAAAAATTCTTGAATTAAAATAATTCTTGGAACCAAATACTGAGCAAGAGTGTATTAAGAACTGAGCTCAGCTAGAGAAAGCTGAACTGCCTGGGGTTAGAGTAGTCAATTAAGACAACAAGTTAAAATTAAAGTAACAGTTCCTAGTTTTATTTCATGTGAGAAATCAGTAGAGGGAGCCCTCCAAAAAAGGTCCCTACCATTTTATGAATCTGGGGTAGAATGGATGGGGAGAGGAGAAGAAGAAGACATAAGAATTGGAAAGTATTTTGTCCTGAGGGTGGAGAAAATTGCCTTCAAGGTACCACCAAAAAGAGGTCTCAGTGGAGATGAAGGCCCCTGATAAAGAATCACCTGGGCTAAGAAGAGAGCCATGTTAAGAGCATGGGTCATCAAGGGCTAAATCCTTGACTACAGCTCCCTCCAGAGACTGCAGTGCATTGACTTTGCTCCAAGTCTGGTGTAAGAGACCAGCTTTATACCTGCCAGGTAAAGCCTTTGCAATTTTTTATTGAGAGGCCTAAATGATCACACAAGGGATTTTGGCCAGGAGCTTGGATGCATAGGGATATATCTATATGCCTTTTTTGTAACATCTGCAACATTTATGGTAGTGCCTATAGACCCTCTTATCACCTCTAAGTTACACAAATCTTCAAGAAATTGTCCCATGGCAGCTTCAAATACAGAGCAAAGCAAAGATATGCCTGTCTCAAATAGAGTTGTGGATGTGGCTTTTGCAACATGAAATGAAGCTCAATCAGATTCATAGACAATACACACAAATTTAATAGAGGGATACTGAAAAAAATATCCTGAGTTGCAGTAAGTGGTTTACAGGTAAAAAATAATATGAAACATATGGATACCCCATTTGTTTATGGGTAGAAAACAGGCAGAGTGAACTACATAGTTAATAATACAAGAGGTTTCTTAATTAAAAGGAAAGACATTTCAGATGACAGAGCTAAGATTTAGTCCCAGGAACAGAAACAGGCTGTTCTCTGCCCTGACAGTAGGGGGACTAGACATTGTATAAGTTCCAGAACCCAGACCTGTAGAAATCTTGCAGCTTCACTTTTGTACTCTTAAAAAGTGAATACAATTTAAGAATCATTCTGATTTAATCTTGGCCTTGTTGTGGTTTAAATGTTTGTGTTTCCCCAAAACTTCAGAAGTTGAGCTTAACCCTGAAGGTGATGGAATTAAGGTGCGAGCTTTGGGAAGTGATTAAGTATAAGGACTCTGCCCTGATAAATGGGGTTAGTGCCCTTAAAGAGCCTTGAGGGAGGCTGGTTGTCTCTTTTTCTATCATCTTAGGATGCAACGGCCCTCTGTAGATATCAAATTTGCTGTAGCCTTGATATTCAACTTTCCAAGCCTTCATAACTATGAACAATGCATTTCTGTCATTTTTAAATTATCCAGATTAAGGTATTTTGTTAAAGCAACCTAGACAGAAAAAGACAGAAATCACGTAGATGCACCTTAATTTTCACCTTATTTTTGATTTGCAGATGAATATTTTAAATATATTTGCATATGTTTTGCTAACTTCTTTTAAATACTCTTTAAAACAATGCAGAATTGCTTCTCGGCCTTTTGGCTAAGATCAAGTGTAAAACAAGGCAGAGAAAAAAAACAAATACATAAATAAGCAAATATATGTCCCATAGACTTACAGAAATAATTTTTCAAGAGAAAAGAAAACATAAAGGGATAACTAAAGTAAAATTATGTGAGATAAAGTGAAAAAAAATACTGGTGGAATCATAAAATTGAACCAGGAATAAGACACTTAAAAATTTCTTACTTTAAAGACTTGCTACTGGTAGACTGCAAATCTAGCTCTAAGCTTTTAACAGTTGGTGGGAAAATAGAATTCTGGTCAGTTACACAATTTACAAGTTATATAAGATAAAATCAAAACAGTTGTTAGGAGAAGCATAATTATTGCTGCTACTAATACCCGACAGAAATTTCTCCCTATGGTCCTCATAAAACCAGCACCATGTAATATACTGGCTTATATCCTCAACCACATTCTTAGAGTAGACAAAGTGACAAGTTTCATAGTGTTGTTGGCATGTCTCTAAAACAACATTTCAGTAAAGGCAACTCTATAGGAGTCAATACAACACCTTCCAGGTATGCAGCTGTCTTCTGAATCCATCATATCCAGGGGTAGATTTAAAAGCATCTGGAACAATGGATAGATTTCATCTTTTATTCAATCCTTTCTATATATTCTTTCTGTATGCAGAACTTTTGATGAACATTAGGAATCAATGAGTTTGTAATTATATATTTTAGCAAGCATTCAATGCAGACTAGTTATTGTCCTGGTCAAACAGACCTACACATTTCACCTGATAGTTGATCTGGTGGAAGGTTTTTCATGTCTTAAGAAAATAAAATAAAGAATCAAAGGAAAAATCTATACCTAAATAAAAGTCCAATTTTTCTCAAATATTAACTCAGGGACTAGTCCAGTCCAAACACTCAGAAAGTCTGTCTCAAACATATACAACTGAAGCCATGAACTGTATAGAAATGTCATAGATCATGTAATAAGGCTTAGCTTCCAGATAAAGCCTCCTAATTAGGCACTCAAAGAATGATGAAAATTTTAGCTCTTCTATTAAATTAAATTTTGAATTTTTGTTCAATCCAAATCCCACTAAAAACAATGTTTTAATAACATTTAATAATGTTTTCTGAAAGAAAACATTAAAGATGACTTGATCCAACAACCCAACATGGTATATAACATGGTATTTAATAGATAATAAACTTGCATCTCAAAGAAGGGCAAGAAGTAAAATCACTCTCACAAAATCTGAAAAGTTACACAGCTAACAAACAAACACACACACACACCCAGTTCTTTTTTTCATGCCATTCATTGACGACTCCTCAATCTATGGGGAAAAAAAATGGACAAATGGTCTCAACAATCTCAAGGAAACCCTGTGCTCACTTCCTCTCATTTGTTATAATTCTTCTTGAAAACTGGAATTCAAGGAAAGAACTTTAATATCTCAATTCATGTTTTTCCTTGCTTTCTTTTCAAGGCTAATATAGTATCACATTGAAGTCAATATGATTTTCATGGCTTACTCTGGAGTAAACAAATCATTGCAATTACCATATTGCCATAAAGAGACATAATTATCTTATAAATGCATCCTTTGATTAACAGAGGGGGAAAATAACTGATCCTCAAGGCTAGCAATATATTATTGCAGTGACATACTAAGACAAGATGTGGAAGACCAGAAATTATTTGATTAGCTGCTCTACTGTGAGTACTCAAACCTATGAGCGCTACCCAATCAAGCCACTGTGGCTTGAGCTGTAAGTCTTTCTGCAGTCCTCTGGGTCACTCTGTAACAAGAGCTACTAGTTTGCCATCACGGTCACATCACATACTCAGTCTCTGAAGCTCTGCTCGTAGTTTCATTCTGCTCTATGTCTCCCCTAGGAGCACCTTCATTTTAATATAAATAGAGTGTTTCATCATGCGATGGCAAAGAATCATGGAAGGTATGACTCTCAATATTACTGGACACAATACACACAGATGATTTCCAAAAGAGGTCTAAAAAGGCATAAAGAAAACAACAAATTTATTAAAAATTCATTAGCATTATATATCTAAGTATAATGCAAGCCAAATGTCTGTAATAGCCAAGAGTAAAAACTAAACTACAGATGAGGAAACAATTTTGTGTTTGTGGATACTTCCAGGACATAAAGTAGCAGATCTTATATCTCTTATTCATGTTTTTAAAAATCAGATTACCTTCATGCTTACCTGAAATGAGGTGATTTTAGATCCCTAGTAATTGTTTAATGCAATAGTATGTCCTTGAATTTAGGACAGTTAAAAATATTTTCTGAGACATAACAAGAAGGGTGATTCAGGTTTGCGTCATCCCTATTGATCTTCTGTCCCTATTGGAGGTAGGATAGAAGCAGTCATAAATGAAGATAACCACAACAGCATTTTCGTGCCTACATATGTCCTTCATAAGACCTTCCAGGGGTGTCATCAACCTTCCTATAACTTCTAGTGGTCTCTTGGGTAAGTTCTTTACCCAAAGCTATTCTCTCCCCACCTTCTCCATGGCCTAGTACTGCTCTAGTCACAGAACCCAGCCCTCACTGGAGGGAAGCTACCCATCACCAATATGAAAAGGTGACCTGTTACTGTACCTGTCCCCTCTCTTCCCCATTGACACTCCTCAGTGTCAACATGTCTTTGAAAGATGATTGATTAGTTGAAATTACTTAGTAGAATCCAACAACATGAACCCATTGCTTTATTTTTATTTGTAGGACACCACCAGCACCCTCCAAAAGAAAAATATATATATATATCCTCTGTTTTTTTTTCCCACAGAGCTAAGTTCTAGAAGATGGAAGTATATGCAAGACCATCAGACTCAAAAACCTTTCTTTACAGAAACTATAAGTCAGCATCCAAGAAGGTAAGCCAGGCAAATACCTTAATTATCTCCTTTACAGGCACCTTGACATCTGCCTGCAGGTTTTCCTCTATCCTTGCCCCAAAGTTGGACACTCTAAATTTGGGGGTTTAGATATATTTTAAAATTCATTTTTACTGTTTGTTTTCTGGTTAAAAATATCAAATTGAGTCCCAATGTCCTCCTCTCATTTTACCCAACTGGAAAGTTGGTGACATGTAACAATGATAAATGGTTCTCAAGGCTGGTGTACCTCTTAGGCTTCCTCTAGAGGTGTGACACATATGTTAGTTGTCTTTCAAACTAAATTATAGTTGTTTTATTAGTTAATATCTCTGTTGTCCAATGCATTTATAATACAAAATTATGATTACCATCCCCAACACATATTTTATACATGCACACTTCAAAATCACATATGATACTTTCTTCTTAGTGGCTCATGGAACCTTCTCCAAAATAAACCATATTATATCATATCTTAAACAACAAAGTAATTCTTAGCAAATACAAAAACAAAAACACAAAAAAAACCTGGTATAACTCCTTGCATATTATCAGAACATAATGGAATGAAATTAGAAATCAACAAAACAAAACACTACAGAAACTATATAAACACATGGAGATTGAACAATAGTCTTTTGAATGATGAATGAGTGATTGAAGAAATCAAGGGAGAAATTTAAAATTCTTAGACTCAAATGAGAACAGTGATATATAACATACCAGAACATCTGGGACCTTATGAAGGTAGTTCTAAAAGGAAAGTTTATAGCTATAAGTGCCTACATAAGGAAATCAGATAGATTCCAAATAAATGACTGAATGTTGTATCTCTAAGTGCTTGAAAAAGAAGAAAACAACAATTCCCAAGCCAGTAGAAGAAAGGAAATATTTAAGATCAGGGCTGAAATCAATGAACTTGAGAAAACAATACAAAGGATCAATGAAATAATAAATAAAATTGATAAGCCCTTAACCAAACTAACCAAAAGAAAAAAGGTAGAAAAACTAAATTAATAAAATTAGAAATGAAAAAGGAGAAAACACCCAAACATCTCATAAATCCAGCAGATTATTAAGGACTATTTTGAAAACTTATGTTCTAATAAATTAGAAAACCTAGAAGAAATGGATACATTTCTAGGCAAATATGATCTGCCAAAACTGAATAAGAGGACAGAAAACCTAAACAGATTACTAACTTGTAACGAGATACAAGCAGTAATAAAAAGCCTTCCAACAAAGATAAGCCAAGTACCAGATGGATTCTCAGCTGAATTCTACCAAATCTTTTAAAGAAAAACTAATGCCAATACTTCTCAAATTATTCCATGAAGTAGAAGGGGATGAAACACTTCCAAATTTATTCTATGGAGCCAGTATCACATTCACACCAAAACCAGATAAGGACATATCAAGGAAAAAAACACTACAAACTCATATCCCTGATGAACTTAGATGCAAAAATAATTAATAAAATATTAGCAAAACTTGTTCAACACCATATTAAGAAGATTGTACACCATGACCTAGTTAGTTCTATCTCAAAGATGCAAGGATTATTTAATAGACACTAATCAATAAATGTAACTCATCACATTAACAGAATTAAGGACAAAAATCACTTAGTAATCTCAAGAGATACAGGGAGAGATTTGACAAAATTCAACACCCATTAATGATTAAAAAAAAAATCACTGAAGAAACTAGGGGTAGAGGAACCTACCTCAGTATCATAAAGACTATGTATGAAAGACCAAAAGCCAACCTCATTGTCAATGGCAAAAAGCTGAAATCATTTCCTTTAAAATCTGAGGCAAGATAAATATGTCACTCTTGCCCCTCCTATTTAATATAGTGCTAGAAATTCTGGCCAAAGCAATTGGTCAAGAGAAGGAAATAAAAGGGATAAAAATTGGAATGGAAGTCAAATTATCACTTTTTACAGATGATATGACCCTATACCTAGAAGATCCAAAAAACTTCACCTGAATACTGCTAGAGCTAATAAACGAAACTGGCAAAGTAGCAGTTTACAAAATCAGGTTACAAAAATCAATAGTGAAAAATGAATCTGTTGAGAAAGAAATCAGAAAAAAATTACATTCACAATACCCACCCCAAAAATACCTAGGAATAAATCTAACCAAGGAAGTGAAAAATCTTTACAAATATAGAGCATTTAAGAAAGAAATTGAAGACAACCTCAAAAGGTTGAAAGAACTCCCATGTTTATGGATAAAAAGAAAAATACTTGTTAAAATGGCCATACTGCCAAAAGCAATATACATATTCAATGCAATCCCCATCCAAATACCAATGACATTCTTCATAGAACCAAAAAAAAAGTCTTAAAATTAATTTGGAAGAATAAAAGACCCAGAATAGCCAAAGCAACTTTAAGCCAAAAAAAGCAGTGCTGGAGGAATAATAACACATGACTTCAAATTATACTTCAGAGCTATAGTAACAAAAACTGCATGGTGTTGGCATTAAAGTCAGTCACATAGACCAGTGGTACAGAATAGAAGACACAGACACAAACCAGCACAGATACAGTCATCTGATCCTTGACAAAGGTTTCAAAAACACACATTGGAGAGAAGACAACCTCTTCAACAATAGTGCTGGGAAAACTGGTTATCCATATGTAGAAGAATGAAATTAGACTCTTCTCTCTCAAAAACCCTAAACACAAAACAACTCAAGATGGATTAGAGACCTCAGAATTAAACCAGAAACTATACAACTCCAAGAAGAAAATGTAGGGTCAACACTCCAGCATATAGGCACAGGCAATGACTTTCTCAATAGAAATCCTAAAGCTCAGGAAATAATGCCAAGAATTAATAAAGGGAACAATATCAAATTAAAAAGCTTCTGCACATCAAAGAAAACAATTAGGAATATGAAGAGAGAATCCACAGAATGGTAGAAAAAATCTTTGCTATCTACTTTCCTGACAGAGGATTACTATCTAGAATATATAAAGAGATAGAAAAACTTTACAACGAAGAAAATAATGACCCAATTAATAAATGGGAAAATGAATTAAACAGACACTTCTGAAAAGAAGAAATACAAATAGCCCACAAATACATGAAAAAATGTTTGACACCATTAGCAATCAGGGAAATGCAAATCAAAACTACACTGAGATTTGATCTCACACCAGTCTGCATGGCAGTTGCCAAGGTTACAAATAATAATAAATGTTGGAGAGGATATGGAGAAAAGGAACATTTTACGCTGTTGTTGGAACTGTAAATTAGTAAAACCACTAAGGAAATCAGTATGGAGTTTCTTTAAAAGACTAAGCATGGAACCACCATATAACCCAGGTACACCACTCCTTAGTGTTTATCCCGAAGAATTAGTCATCTTACTACAGTGATACATGTATACTCATGTTTATAGCAGCACAATTCACAATAGCCAAACTATGGCTAGGCTAGGTGTCCGTCAATGGATGGCCAGATTAAAAAAATGTAGTATAGATATACAATGGAGTTTTATACAATCATAAAGAAACATGAAATTGTCACATTTGCAGGAAAATGAATGGAACTGGAGACCATCATGTTAAGCAAAATAAGCAAAACTCAGAAAGTTAAAGGTCATATGTTTTCTCTCACATGTGAAAGATAGAGAGAAAAAAGGATAACAAAGTTAGGGGTGGATCTCCTAAAAATCCAAAGGAAATCAGTGGGGGAAAAGGACCAAGGGGTCCCATATACTAATATGGAACAACAAATCCCATGAATATGTAACAACAAACCCCATCAATAGGTACAAATTTAATGCCCCAATAAAAAATGTGGAAAAATATAAATAATCATGTATGAGTTATTGATTTACAAATGATGTTTTCTTCATTTTGAAAATAAGTTAAACATTGTTCTCTATCCCTTTTATTTGTGACTACATTTAAATCAAAAGAAACAAAAAGTAGGATGTTTGGTGTACCCATCTTTATATACATTGTTTTTTTTTAGTCCAGTAAGTAGAAAAGGTAAAAAAAAAAAAAAGTAATGTGAAATCTAAGCAAAAGAAAAAGTAATGTGAAATCTAGCAAAACAGAAACATTCCCAAAACAAAAGCTATCATTTTTATGTGTCTTATGTTCTGATCTTTTCTTTCTCCCATTTTAACCCCTTTTGAATTTTTTAAATGACTGTATTTCCTACTAATTTTGTTTTCCTGTTTTAAAATAGCTATTAACAAAGTGGTAACGCAAAAGGCAGGGAAGATTATTGTTATTTTAAAAGTACATATATTATTCCCAAATCATTTTGTTTAATTATTACCTGATTATTTCTGAAGAAACAGTGTTATATTAATTTGGGGTTGCATACTGGTATTTTGGGGGAGGCAGAATTCTATCTTGGATTTTACAATTCTGTAACTTAAACTTTTAATTCTATAATGTACTTATTCCTATACAAGAGAGATGAATCATAACTCTCCTTCAATAATTTTAAGTATAGAGAATTACATATGAATAAATTCCAGCATAGAATATTATTTACTTCATGTTTTACGTTTTATAAACTACTATTTCTTTTTCATCAATAATAGATAGATGCTTATTAGTCCTCGTTCCCTTGAGGTGCCTATTTTAAGTTATTCTTTATCTTCTAACTATCTTATAGTGTTCTTGTAACAATTTTATTAAAAATCATTTGTGATATATTGAAAAGTAGAGCCAAAATGTTTTCCAGCTCCTTTTCCTCAAAGCATTCCACATCTTGATGGATTCTACCTTTCTCAATCTGGTTGGACTTCTGACTTGCTTTTACTAATGGAACATGGCCACATTAACAATTCTTGAGTCTTGACCTCAGAAGTCTTGCTTTGGAAAGCACATGGAGAAAGAGATCCAGCTAAGACTCAGTCAGCATCAGACCCAGATGTGTAGGAGGGTCATTTTACACATTTCATTCACACTTCAGCTACCATATGATTACTGCCCCAAGACTTCAAGCAAGACCAATAGAACTGTCCAGCTGAGCCCAACCAGCCTATAGCACTGTGGGAAATAATATTTCATTGTTATTTTAAATCACCAATCTTTTCAGTAGTTATGCAGCAAAAGTTAACTGATGGAATGTTTATAAAGAATAAGACTTGGGTATATAGAAGGCACTCAATAAGGGTTAGTTCTGATCATTTATTTCTCTATTTTCTGTTTTTGTATGCATACGTGGTAATTACTCCATTGATTTAAAACAATTTAAATGTCTCTCTTGTGTGTAGATTCCATCAAAAGAACTCAGGAAATTCAGCAGACATCTAAATAGACTAGACAGTTTTATTTTAATGTAAGTCTTTATGAATGAAGAAAATGTGATTTCATAGTTTGAACATACATATAATGTACAAGTTATAATTATCTTGCAAGGAAAATAAAACATAGCAGTAGGCTAAATGAAAAAGAAAATAATGGAATAAAAGTGTTGAAGCTTTTGGTGATAGAGTAACTTTTTTTTGCCAATTGTAAGTTCCCACATGGAAATACATGATTTAGGAGAAAAATGTAAAAAATGACATTTATTATACTCAAAAGTGACCTATATAATAATGAATTCAATATTTAATATTATGTATATATTTACATTTTATTGGTGCAATATCATTATACATATTAGTGGGATTCATCATACCATATTCATATATGTATATAAATTAATTAAAATACATGCAATTTGTTTCCCTAAAAAACTATTCCTGAACAGGAAGGAAGGAGTGGACATATGAGCAAAGGAAGTTTGGTTCCACAATCCCATATGGTTAGAAAATGCAATATTCTATATTGAGCCTCTCCCTGGAGTTTCATAACTAAGATATTAAACCCTAAGAAGTCTTTGACAAGGGAAATCTGTATGACTGCTAGTTTAACATAGAATTTCTTTGTAACATGCTGTAGAATACACTTCAGGAGAATATTTTTCAAACTGAAGATCATAAGCTATTAGTGGACTTCAATTTAGTAGGAAATACAGTCATTTAAAAAATTCAAAAGGGGTTAAAATGGGAAAAAGTAGAAAAGATCAGAACATAAGACACATAAAACTGATAGCTTTTGTTTTGTGAATGTTTCTGTTTTGCTATATGCATATGTGCATTTATGTGTGTGATACACTATGATATAAAAAGTATTAATTATGATTCAGGATAAAAATATTTATCTTTTTGCCTTTTAAATGAATAAAACTTAAAAATAATCAGGTGATGCTCTGAATATAGTTTTTCAAGGAAATAACATTTATTTAGTTTGTATGAATAATTTGGAAATTTATTGTTTACATGATTAAGTAAATGAATTTTTGAATATTTAGGGCCATTTTCTCCATTATAAAAATTGGTGGCAGTTTGATTAAACTTTTCAGTTTTATGTTTACCATTAGATATAAATGTGGATACTAAAATCTGTGAAGAGGAATCAACTAACATCATTTCAAGATTTCATTATAATTAGCAAATCTAAGCCTCAAAACGATTACGAATAGGACTCAGACTTCTCTAACTTTTGTGTCCTTGATCTCATCATTCAAACGGATCAGTTGGAATTGAATAATGTATTTTGAGGCTCCGTAGAGAGGTTCAGATTTTTTCTATGTACTTATAAGCAAGTTTTTTTTTTCATCAAGTGGGAAATGTTCTTGAACAATGCACACTTCTACCTCTCATCCTACCTATACTGTCTCACCTATGTGCCCAGCATGACCACAAGGTCAGGCTGAATGAGATCATTGAGAGTTTGTGAGGGTAATTTTAAAATACTTGAGAATGAAGGCAATATTAAGGAAAAGGTTATTATGTTCAAAGGGAAGTTGCAGCATTATAGCAAGTGCAGTTCATTATTTTTCATAAAATGTTTTCTCTGGATATGAACACAGAAGATGATATATTGATTAAACAGCTAGATTTGGATGTATCCTTTATCCTAGAAACTATGGTAAAAAAATGTTTCAATCCCTGATTATTACTGACCTCTAATTACAAGTACATATACTTTAAGTATTTGACTAATTTAGAAGGTACTCTTCTGTGTTGTCAATAAAACACTTGTGCATTGTCAATCTTCCATATTTCTGATATGGAATTGAACTGGCAGATGAGCGTTTCTTCTTACGTATTCTTGTCACTGTGTCCCTCCTTATATAAATTACCAAAGCAGTCTACAACTCATAATAATTTGAATATAAATGTGTTTCAGTCAGACCAGAAGTGAAATGATTAAGTAAATTTTTACTTTAAGGATTTAGTAGTACCAAAGAAGGTCTGGTTGACATCCTATCACATTATTATTATTATCCTGGATATGTGCATCTTTTAGAATTACTTAGCTACTTTGGAAGTCTCATCAATTCTAGAAATAAGATAATAAATACCACTCCAGATTCAAAAGAAAGAATTCCAATTACAAATCAAGTGAACAGCTTAAATGTTACATCAGGGCTTCAACATTCTATCATGGTAGATAACTATTAACTTAAAGATAACAGGTTTGAGGCAAACCTACCATGATGTCAATTCATTCTGCTGTAATATTTGCAGTGTCTGATGAAGTGTGTCCTTGGAATTATAAGCATTTCTCTCTTGATCATTCTTCTTTATTGTACTTTTTCTTGAAAACTGTAGTTAATATATCCATCTGATTTACAATTTCATTTTGATAGTAATGATAGTCTTGCTTGCTTTGTGATGCTTTAGTGATGTCAGTGTTGGCAGACTGAACCCAGTAAACATGGCATTTTCTCAGTGTCCCTCGTGGATCATACTCCTATACCTGTTGTGTTAAAATTTTAGGTTAAAATGTTATACATACATTGTGATTATAAGAAATTCCAGTGAGGAACTCACAGAGGGTAATTTTGAGGCAATTATACTGAATGTCATGAATTCCACAAAAGTTTCTTGAAATGTTCATAAGCTTTTCTTATGTGTAGAGATGTCAGAACTCTCTCACAAGTTTGAATTTAGCACATAGACAAAAAGGTTTGTGAAACACAGCAGATTAAGCTATTCATTCTGTCATCTTCCTTCTTTCTTTCTCTCTCTCTCTTTCTTTCTTTCTTTCGGTGCCAAGGATTGAACCCCGGGGTGCTTAATTACTGAGCCACATCCCCCATCCTTTTTTATTTTTTATTAGAGACAGCATCTCTAAGTTGCTTAGGGCCTCAATAAATTGCTGAAGTTAATTTGGAACTTGCAATCCTCCTGTCTCAGCCTCCTGAACTGCTGGATTACAGGTGTGTGCCACCACACCCAGCTCACTTGGTCTTCTTTTGCACCGTTTAGAATAAGTTCTTTTTGTCAGACCCTTAGAACCTAAAATTTAATGGTTACAATAAAGCCTATGATAAATGTGAAAATTCCTGAATTTCCTACTATTTATGGTGCTACCTGGGGAAATATGTGGCTTCATAACCGTTCAGATCTAGTAGAAATGATACCAAAATTACTTTCATCTATTTCTTTAGAATTTTTATGACCCTGTTTTTTAATGGTTAGATGAACATCTTTTATTTAGAATAATACATTATTTAAGTAGCACTCAAAAATATTAACTAAAAGTAATTTCAATATGCCAGAACAGGACTTTTGAGTTCAGTAGGCCAATGCAATGAAGAAGCCAGTCAATAGAGGCTGGAACTAGGAAGCTGAGAGGTAAATGTGCCCACTGTTGGGAATCATGCACTGGAGAACAACACAGAAATTGCAAGGTATGGAAATCCGATGCTGGGGTTATGGTAATTCAGATAATGGGGGTTATGGTAATTGAGATATTGGGCTTATGGTAATAAATGATAGATGGCAGTGATCAGGTAGTTTCCAAAGTGATAACAGGTAATACAGTATCAGAGAAATAATAATAATAAAAAAAAGCAACAGACACTCTATACGTAGAAAATTGGCAGAATAATTTGTAGTTGACCTACTCAGTAAACATTTGCTAAGCAGCCACTGTATTGTGGAAAATATAAAACAGACTATTCCTGATCTTTCAAGGCCAAAATCATACCTAGGAAACCAGGTGAGTAAACAAAAATGATGATACTATGCGAACTGACTAAAAACAAGGGCTTAAATTAGAGAGCTATGTAAATATATATGGTCCGTGTTGCTGGGTATGGATTCAAGAACATAGTCTCAGATCTAAAGAGTAGATGCAAGGACACAGAACTGTCCTAAAGGAACTATATGGTCATCCAAGATCAAGGTTCAAGATAGACTCTAAAGCATGGAAAAATAACATAGGAACCCAAGTGAAACAAGTGGATTTAAGGCAGGCACTGGTTACAGAAACAAGGCAGAAACCCAGTTACTAAACCAAGAGATCAGGATGGATCAGCAATAAAGCCAACTCTCTTCTGTCCCTTCTCAGAAGCTGAACTTAGCTGTGTCAAGTCCCTCCCATTAGTGGAAACTTGGATCCAAATCCTACAATGTTCTTTTGAAAATGAATAAAAAATACAGCTGGATTAAAGGAAAAATGACTGAATAACTCACTAAAAATATGTTGGCAAATAGACTCAAAATTTCCATGTCCAGAAGTGAGGTATGGGGTATGGCAGCACCTGGCCCACACATGCCATTCAGCATTGTTATAAGTATTTAGACAACACCAAATAATAGAAATAAATAAGTCAAACTTACCAATGATTCAAAGACAAATATAAGTGTATAGCATCTGATACAAAAAGATCCTTAGCAACACAATCAATGCATTTTATCTAACAAGAAGATAATGAACACCAAACAGGTGAGTCAAACAGCACCAACCAAAAGATATAAGTGAAGAGGTATTATGTATCAGGAACACATGAACAATACTTAGTTGATTTACCATATTAGCTGACACGCATTCACCAGCCATATATAATGTAGTTATCTAAAATCCTTCATTGATAGATTGATAGTAACTGTTATTGCACCAATAATAGATGGTTCAGTCCCAGAAATGCAAGGTCTGAGGTCCAAACTATGCATGGAGAAATTAGCATTGGAGAATAGAAGTATCTATAAGTGACAAAGGAGGCAAAGATGAGAGGTATATAATCCAACAATAGCATAAGAATTAAAGGAAGATGGATATATTTTAGCAATCAAGAGGGAAGTAGGAATGCACTGGTACCAAATACTGCATTTCAAATCCAAAACTTCCCATTTCACCATTAAAATATGAGTACAATAAATTGAGGGCAACTTTTGAATTACATTATTATGTACTTTGAATGTTGTAACAAAGGTTGCTTAATGTGCTTAGGTAACTTCTTTTTCTTTTTCTTTTTTTTTATTAGTTGCTCATGACAATACAATGATCTTGACATATCATACATTTGAATCAAATGGTAACTTCTTTTCCAAGTATAGAAAATTTTTTAAAACCTAAACACATACCTTAAATGCACAGGGTTAGCAAAGATCTCGAGGCCAACAAAATCATGTACTACCAGTGATGATTTGTAATTGCTGTTCTTATAAGCGTATCTCCAATTTTACTTATGCCACTTTTAAGCTATCATTAGTAGTGAACTGTGGGATAGGACATGGATATCAAAATCCAAGAATGGCAAACTCGCAACAGTGAACAGTACTTCTCATGACAAATGTTGCTAGGCTGGACCTATCCTGAAAACAAAGAGCAAGAATCCAACATCTAGAAATTGTACAGATGACCAAGGCCAGATACATCTTCAAAACCACATTGAAGGAATAGCATTGAGTGAGTAATGGTATGATTTGATGGGAAGAGCCCCAAGTGGAGTGACCACCAATCTTACTGCTCCTAACCACCACTCATTAGCTATGTGACCTTAAACAATCACAGACAAGATCCTGACACAGGGCAGGGACATAGTAAATGTGATATGGTAGAATGAATGAATAATCCTAACTTCTAAGGCACTAATTTCCTCAAGTTCAAAATGAATTGGTTGAATTAGATGACAATGAATGTGGCCTCTAGTCTAAACTTTTCAGAGTCTCTCCCATGGCATGGGTTACTCAGACACCTTAAGACCCAGCCATTACCAGTTCAGGCCACTGAAGCCAGATGGAATGGGAACTTATTTCATAATGTGTTCCCAAGGAGAACAGAATGAAAAATAATCTCAGTCCAGCAATTGCCACCCTACAAACATGCTTATTTTGTGTTGTTTTGAGCATTGAAACCACTTATCTATTGTTCTGAGGTATACCTGCATGCAGACAGCCACAAGGCTTCAATTGCATAGTTTCAAAGTACAGATACTTATGATCATGCTGTCAATAACATATGAGCAAAAAATTTAAGCGTTCATGTGTTTTTATTTTTCTTCACTTTATTTGTATAGTTCATGTATCAAACTGGCTTTCATTCCCTCTTCTTTGAACCCATAATATTTATTTTTGTTGAAATAATTTTCTGCTTGGTTTGAAAATATACTTTAGTAAGCATTAATACAAGTTAGGGGTTCGGTTTTAATGAAATCTTAAGGCAAAATAAAAAATCTTAAATCCAGCATGATTTACTTCAGAAGCATAGGTCAAATATCACACTCCTCAGGGAAATCTTTTTCCCACCATTCTTTCCTTTACTCCTTAAACATTTTGACCCTCCATTAAAGTTACAATATTAGGTGTCACTAAAACAAATAGCTTTTTTCTAGTCTCTATTGAGTCTTCCTTTCTGCTTTAACTTCTTATCTCACTTCCATCCCATCCCCATCTCCTTCATCTATTTCCATTATTTCTTCCTTTCACTCTTCCACCAGGATTTTAAGATTACAGGTTTCTGGAGCCCAACTGCCTGGGGTCAAATCCCAATCCCAGCCCTTACTAGATGTGACTGTGAGAAAGTTACTGAGACTCTCTGCACATCGGTCTTTACACTGGAAAGTGGGTGACAATATTTAATAATAGTTACCAATCTCAAAAGGTTGTTTTGAAGATTTAATGAGTTAATATTTTCAAAACCTTCACAATGATGAAAACATGTACAATGATGCCTAAAGCACACCAGTTTCACAATGGATACCTAATATTGTTGTCATTACTTCTTAAACATGCACTTGCCTCCTCTGAGTGCCTTGTTCTGCTCAAGATGCTATAGGGTTTCCATCCCCATCACTATTGGTTGTTCTTGGTGTACTTGACACCCACTTCCTCCAGTAGTATTCATATAGATATTGAAATGATCAAGAAATTATGTAAATATAACATTTCCCAGTACCATCCACCACACCCTGCCCTTCTCCTTTAGCTTATAAGGAGATAAAGCGTTCTCAACATCTGCCTTCAACAGTAAACCTTTAAGGAAAGAGCTATAATTCACAGCCATGTATCTATTTGTGGCTCTGATTCTTTGTATCACCTGTGTTAAAATATCACAATATTTCAGCTGTTAATTGAAGCACTCTGGCGTCTTGAGTTATTTTTATAGTCAACTTGAGATGTCATGTGATAGTTCAGATTCATGGAAGCTGTGAGTCAGAAATTCTGTCTCTAGTTATGGTTATAACTTTTAACATGTGCTAACATGTGATATCTATAGATCATGTGACCTGTACTTATTTCTAAAATGGGTATTTGAAACACTGAACTTTGGTCATGGTAGTAACACTTTATGCTAAATAAAAGAAACACTTTAGTCTCGTAATTTTTTTTTCCTCCTGGTACCACATGTCTTAATAAAAAACAGTCATTCTAATGTTTTTCAGATGTCTTCAGAAAACCAAGGGTATTGAACTAAAATAAGCAAATACTAGGTGAAATAGGTTTAGCAACCTTTACAAGATTATTTATAAAATGCTGATCATGAGTGAGAAAACAAAGAAAATCAATTTGTGGTAAGGAAGTCCATCGACTTTTAAAGTTCCTCCAAGAGGTAAGGAATAGATTCTTTCAGAGCCTGAGAAGCATTCAGAAAGCCAGTGCATAGCAAGTGTGAACTCTCTAAAAGGCAGGCTGGAGATCCTTTTAAGTGATGTGAGCAGAGAAGCTCTTAAAATGGGGCTAATTAGCTGTTTGATGTACTTGACAGAGAAAGATGTATGCAAGCAGAGAGGAAAGACTGCAAACATAGATATCCCTGATTGCATTATTGTCCAAAACTTTAATTAATTTCTTGAGGACTATCTTTTCCATAATTTAAAATGGTTTAAAAGATGTACAACTAACAGGTTCAAAGTGTTTCTTTAGCTAATCACTTGCACTGCAGGAGGCTGAAAATTATAGAGCACATTTTACATACTCCTCAAGCCATCCAAGAATTACTTTTGTAGGCTCTGGCTTTTGCTCTTCCTCTGTTTGCGTAATGGCATTGAGAAATGTGTGACTTGACTCCCCTAATATGATGTTCAAGTCCAAACAGCCACCACTGCGCTCTTTCAGGACACAGAGGTATAAATGTCTTTTGCCATGAAAATGTTTTCTTGGCTCATATGTGTTGAAAGAGATAAAAATCAGGTCCTGGTTATAAACAGAGTTAAGAGATAAACTCAGAGTTTAAAATAAAAAATGTAATCCTATATTATGTGTTACTATAAAATATAGTCCATAAAGAAAAAAAAATTGAACACCAATAAGGGACAACTTTTTTAAATAAAAATTTTAATTGCAGGTTCTCCACATTCAGTAATCAAAACATAAACATGTAAACATGCAACTAACTATGAAGTTCTTTATATTTATTGTTCAATCATAATTTATAAGCATTGCCAATTTTGCTTATGTTCTCTTGGCAGTTTTTTTTTCAATTTCATGTCATTTTATTAGAAGTCATTACTATAAAATCATTCTACTAGTATATTTTGGGAAATGGCAAACAATAATCATTGGTAAAATGAAAAACAAAAATCTAAGAAATAATCACTGGGATATGTGATAATAATGACCTTAATATCTTCCTCACAGAAACTATAATGTCATCTGAGATAGTTATCCAAGTTTAGTAAGTTTAGTGAGTAGTCAAGAAATTTTATTGAAAGGAACTTTTATCAGAAATATCCAAACATTTGCCAAAGGCATGGATGTCATATAGTTTGTGCTTGCCAATCTCTATACCATTTTTGTATACAAGCATTCATGGGAAAATTTACTAATTCATCCAACAGATATTTATTGAGGATACACTCGGTGTCTTATTTACAAGGAATACAACAGAAAAGTAAACTCAAGAAAACTTCCTTCATGTATCTCTCATGATAGTTGGGGTGTAAATAAACAATATAAATCACCAATCTAAATATTGCATCAGAAGGTAATTTGATAAGTGGAAGACAAAGAGCAGGGTGATCATTGTGGGCTATGACCCACTGGAATTTAAGAGAAAGATGGCAGGCCTTGACCAAGGAGTAACAGGATCAGATCAGCATTTTAAGACTCATTCTTACTGCTGGGGTAAAATTATTCTAAATGTACAAGGGTGGAAATAAGAAGATCACTTAAAAGACTACGTTATAGTGATCCCAGCAAGGGAAGATGGTGATTTAGGCCACCATTCAATTGGAGTGGGGAGAAAAAGAAGGGAACAAATGGCTATGATCCATGGGGGCTGGGTATGGGCAGGAAGATGAGGCTTTCCTTCTGTGCCTTTGATCTTGCCCTTTATCATCTCCTTCTGGACTGGGTTCCATCAATTATCCCAGGCTATCAATCTCTCCCATTCTCCCACCTTCTTTCCTAAACAGACACAAACTTTCTCATTTGAAAAAACAATGCAGTGCTGGGGTTGTGGCTCAGTGGTAGAGTGCTCGCCTGGCACGTGTGTGTCCCTGGGATCCATCCTCAGCACCACATAAAAATAAATAAATAAAGGTATTGTGTCCAACTACAACTAAAAAATAAATACATTAAAAAGAGCATTAAAAAAGAGAGAATACATATTTTTCCCCCTTTGGCCTTTGTAAATGTCAGGGAAGAGGTTATGTTTGAGTTGAGAATTAGAGAATGAGTTAGAGTTTAGTAGGCAGACAAACAAGAAAAATCCATACTAAGATAATCACAGCAAGTACTATGCACCCCAGCTTGAAAAGGCAGATATTCAGAGAGCTGTGAGTAGCTTTAATTTGCCACTACTGGACTATCCTGGGACAGGAAGAGGTAGGCAGTTGGAGATGAAGGTGCCACGCATCATTCATAAACACTGCTCTCCAGAGTTTGATGTTTATGACTATGTATTAGTGTGTTGGGGTGGAGAGAGCAGCAAACAGCTCACACTGGTGGAAAAGGTGGAAAATGTTGCCCTGAGAATCTCATCCCATCAGAGCAGAGGAGGATGAGAGTGGCCCCATCAGGTCCCTGGATATGCAATAGCAGCAGGCTTTTCTTAGAGGGGATGCTGTCAATAACACAAGTATTTCAAGCATGGCTTGGTGTCTAAATTTAAACA
Organism: Marmota flaviventris; assembly: GCF_047511675.1. Taxonomy (NCBI): domain Eukaryota; kingdom Metazoa; phylum Chordata; class Mammalia; order Rodentia; family Sciuridae; genus Marmota; species Marmota flaviventris. Next base: position 86,710,403 of record NC_092504.1, read on the forward strand.
ATTCTACAAAGAAGAAGAGGCACTTGACTGCTTTCAGGGTTCAGTCTTGTGATCAAAGAAAGCAATTCTCCCTAATAAAAGTGATATTTTCTTAGGGTATCCTAGGCCCTAACACAAGGAGATTTTCAAGGGACCCAAGGAGATATATAAAGAGATATTTTTAAAGAAGACTGGATCTATATTTTAGAAAGATGCTTCTGGAAGTAAGGTGGATTAGATAGGATGAAGCTAGTTACATTGAGAACTAGACAGGGGCTATTGCAATAATTCAGACAAACATGATGGAGACTTAAAAATGCAACAGGCCAACCCACGGCCATCCATCAGTATAATATACAAGTGTTGGTTATAAGCAAGGAGACATTTGGAAATAAATTTTGGAGAGGAAAACCTAACAATGGGAAATCCTGCTAGCATCCAACTTCCTTAATAGTAAGAGGCTGAGTACATTAAAGTAGCAATTTATTTGATGGGCAATTGATATCTGGCAGGCTAGTGACAGCCTTGTTGCCAAGAGAGCACGGTTCCAGTCTCAGCCTGTGACTTTAAAAACTTCACTGGGGGAAAAATTACAGTCAAGCCAGCAGCAGCAGGCCATGGCCTACGGCACAATATGCCGATAACTAAGTCCCAGGGAAAACTGATTTGTAGCTTCTGATCACATGCGCTGAGAGCCGCTGCTATTGACTAGTTGTGGTTCATCGGGATGTAGATCTATCTTGGCTAACAAGAAAGCACTAGAGGTCTTCATTTAGCCACTGAGCCCTGTCTCCGGGGACTGTGTGCAGCTGTCTTTACCTTCCTACCAATCAACACATCAAAAGCTGCAGAATATATTTTCACTTTCAAAAATGCAAACTGCAAGCAAGATAAAGTTGCCAAACTAGACTTGAAAAGGGGTGAATGATTACAGCACGGCTCCAGATATAAAGAATAAATCATGTGTGCCCAGTTGGAATTTTCTTATACGTGTCAACAAGAAAGATAACTGAGTCTGTATCCGCAAGACAGCCACACCATATTAATTTGACTAGAAAGGATTAAAACCATTTACATTGGATTTCTTACTTGAATAATTCTAAGCAGCACATCTCCTCAGAATTTCTCACTGAAGATAACTGGTTATAATGAAATTATTAGAATATTCATTTTAGTAACCCTCAAATAATTACTTGGCAGAGGGTTTTGTGTTTTTTTTTTTTTTCTCTCCACTCCATCTGTATAAAGGCAAGAATACATTTTATTTTTTCATTTAATTTGGGCACGTTTTTCCTTTCCTGGGAGTTTGGGCCTTTGCTAGAAATAAACTCCAAATCTTTAAATGTTTTCTCAAATTATCAGTTCTTTTGACATTGATTTCAATATCATCAAGACCTTTCCTCCCAGATGTTTTCCAGGAAGACTTAACTCACAAAAGGTCAACGTTGTTTCCCTGCTTTCAAGGATCATTTAGTTTCCACACTCTTGGTTTGGGATGTGTGCAGGTGCATGAAAAAGAGAGAAGGTTACCCTTTGGTAAGCTCTATTTAATTCTCTAAAATGAGTGAAAGGTCACGCTGGGGAACCAGGCTCCCGATGCATTTTAAGTAAAAGCCAGTTGCTTTAGCTTGAAATTCCAGGTGGCCCAGTAAGGACTGGAATGCACGGTTTGGACTGCTTCCCTTTCAGTCACCTCTTAAGGGAGATGCCACTTTGATTTACTGGACTGACAGTGGCTTCTCCTGAGCTGCAGGCAGGGCAGGTGCTGGACTGCCACATCAGTGGATGCCTCACCACGGGCTGTCAGTTCCCCAGCTGGGAGGCATTCCACTCTGCCTCCCAAACTGTCTTAGAGGCAGCTCCTCACAGCATTGCTTCCTGGCTCCATGGAAACATTACTATTACTTCACTATTTCTGATATTGCCAAATTGACGGTTCATGAAACCACAGTATGCCCCAAATTCACTTTCATTGTTCCCCGCATGTAAAAAATAAGCATTAAAAACTGATTTCATTAGACATTGTTGAGTGATGCAAGGACAATTTTAAAAAATTATAATAGAACTAAAGTCATATGTAGATTCAACATACAAACATCAGACCTGCATTTTAATTCAAACAGCTTGTAAATTTCTTCATGTAGATTTCTAAATAAACTCTGGGTCTCATTTAATCTCCTTTATGAAAAAAAAATCAAAGTTAATAGCTTTTCAAGTCCATTCATTCCACAGAGGTTCCAAAAAAGCTTAAAAGAATGTCTATCTCCACTGAAAGACCAGACAACACATAAACTAAACTTGCAAGACATGCCATTTTACATACCTTTGTAACATCCGGATTAGACTATGACAGTGCCTACCTCCTGGGGCAATTCTTACAGACCACCCAGGAAACCCAGCCACTGCAGAATGCAGCCAGTCTATTGATTTAAGAATGAAGAACACTGCAATTGTGTCTATGTTATAACATCAACCTGTTTACTTAGAGCACAATTAAAACCTGAAAAATAAAATTTAATAAGTAAAATTTGACTTCTCTAGAGTGTGGCTCTTTTGGAAACCGATTTTTTACCTTCTGTCCTTTGTGCCGTTGTGGTTCTTGTAAATCAGGACTTGGTCCAGCTGTGTCCATGTATACAGACAACTCAAGGGCTTCAAGTGTCTAATTTCATTTAATGCAATACCTAATATAAATAAAATCCGTATAGTGAAGCATAACTATTATCACCTAAGTAAGCACATTCTATCTATTTATATATAAATTTAAGTAAATAAGTGAAATATGGAAAGCTTATTAAGATCTATTGTCAGTGTTTCTCATACCCATGTGGGTTTTCTTTGTTAGCTTAGTTAAGGTCAAAGGTCATAGAGTTTGAATAGAAAGTAAGCTTTCACTTAACATTTCTCTAATAAACAAATTATAGGTTTTCAGTATTGTAATCTTTGTTCTCCTCCTTAAAACATTACCTCTTCTGCACAGTAATTGTTAGAGCCAACTCTCTGAACTAAGATGCAGGGAGCTGGTGTCTTTTAATTGGTTATTATATCAATTCAAGATTGTCTCGCCACCATCACATGCTTTACAGAAGATCCCAGCAGCATCTACAAGAAATGGAGTCTCAGAATCTGTACTTAGATGTCAGATCTTAGTATTCACATGCAACTACAGAACTGGCCCCCCAAACAAGGCAATTTATAGTCAGAATTTTCCAGTTATTTGGAGAAATAACTGCATAATATATCATGTGATATTGTGGTGATCTCACAATATGGTGGCCATATAACCTCACCCAAACCAAGACCACTTGAGTGAGAGGGAGAACTGTGGGGTCCATGCAAACAAATAAGCAGTCTCTCTACAAATAACTTCTAAACTCCTCCAAAGATATTGCTTTCCTATGGTGAATAATTTACTTCATTTCATGTTAAATTTAGAAACAGAAACAATGATCCAATTACCACTCTAATCCACCTAACAATCTAAATATTACCAAACAGATTCCCAAATCTCTGTTTTCTCATATCTTTTGCAAGACACCACAATAAACATTTGGCTTCCATAATCTCATTTTTACCTTTTAAAATAACTATTTTTAGAATTCTATGATTTGAAAACATTTTCATTGCCTTAAATTGCTCCCCAAAGTTACAAATAAAATTATGAAATAAAATCAGTGGATATTCTTGAATTTTAACCAATAAGAAAGGCAATTTGTAGTCATGCAATACTATTTCACATAATAACTTGAGTGACAGCATGTGTGTCCAAGCCTGTGTTTGTGGAAGGGTTGAGCCTGGGAGAAGAACCATTCCCTCAGTTTTTCTTTGAATATATTTCAAAGTCAACTGTAGTAAATTTTCTGCTCCATTGTTTATGTGGGGAATAGGCCCTAATTCATTTAATGCACTTTTTACATATAAGCAAGTAGTAGAAGGAGACTGAGCTTCCAACTGGAATAGAACTGAATTTGAATCCCAGGACAATTATTTATTTTTATAACTTTAAGCAAATTGTTAAAATACTTATTCTCATTTTTCTAGTTTGTAAAGTGGGGACTATAATACCTGTAGTAGAAGGTTGTTTTGAAGACTGGTGGCACATAGCACAGTGCCCAGCTTACAGTGGGCACTAAAATAATTATGCTGGACTACCGGATATAAAAATAAAATACACTCTGCTAAACGATACGTAATTTTGAGCAAATGATTCAGAAGACATTTCAGCATCTTATAATATTTTGTCAAGCATTGTTATGATCCTTCATTTTTAATATACTTTTAAGTCCCAGCTTAAAAATATGATTTTAGAAGAGAATGCTAGAAAGGTTCTTATTTCATTATTTAGTAACTTGGGAAATTTCTGTATTGTAAACAAATTAACAGAGAAACATTGGTTTCTTTAAAAATACAGGTCTTTTCTTCTTGTGATAGGTGAAACCTTGAATTAGAAATCATTAGAAACTTATTAGAATAATGTCTATAATCTTAGACAAATTAAATCTTTCCAGACCTTAGTTTCCTCCTATGTAAAGGATTTTCAACAGGTAATCTTTCAGGCCTTTTATATAGCAAACTTCATTATATTTATTACTTTTATTTTCAGGGAATAAGCAGATCAAAATAAAATTTCAAAACTATTATTTTCTAACTCTTCAAAACAACCATTTCTGCCACTTGGAGTAGCAACAGGGAAATAAACAGGAGGTGAAACAGCTGAGCCAAAAGTATTCACTTACGTTCTGTATTTTTTCTATAAAATCAGATTGAAAGGGATAGAAGTTAGGGAATCAACATGAACAGTAGTGAGCTGGCCTGATTTTTACAAAAAGAAGAAGAAGAAAAAAAAATGAAAAAAAAAAGCACCATTAATCATAATGGCCCCGACTGCAACTTCTTGATAGAAGACTTATCTCGCACCTTCTTGGTCAAAAGAATTAAAGGTCGTGGGTCCAACCTTTTCCACATGTGCTGCATTCCACCTCTGTTAAAATCCTGCCTTTTGTGTCCAATTCAAAACTCTTCAGGAAATGACCCAGGGTGCATAAGGAAGATGGTCTTCTATTTTGCCCTCATTTCCTGCAGAAAATATTTAGATGTTTGTCTATAAAAGAAATATACATAACGTTCTGCTTTTAAAAAAAATAAGGCTAAACAACAACAACAAAACCCCATTCAATCATACACACATTGCAGTCAGTAGCTATGCTTTAGCCCACAAATCATAGTGAAAGCCAGCTTCTATCTATCTACGTAACCCATAAAATTTCTTTTTAACTCAATATTGTTAGAAACATTCTATTCCAGATTTGAAAGGATTTCCCTATTATTTTCTACCCAAAAGATTAAGTATTAAATAATGACCCAAAAAATAGATACCGCCTTGTTTGTTAAGGAGACCTGTCTTACACTTTCCTAACATTATAGCCAGATTTCACGGTCACAGGAAAACAAAACACACATAATGGAGTGGTTATTAATTCAATAAATCCAGCAGCTCTCATGCTCTGGGCAAAAGGCAAAGTTAAAAGCAGCTGTTCATTGACGACATATGGGACATGGCCAGGGTGAGTAGCTGCTTTAGCACATCATCCACCACTTTTAAGGCTGACTGCACTCAATTTCTTAGACAATCTACACACCATTTTCAGTTCTGTACCTCCATAATTTATCACAACAATCCCTCAAGCACACAGATCGGAGGGGGAAAATGAAAGCAATTTACAGTATCGAGATGAAAGTAGCTTAGCTAGGTGGATGGAGAAGACCTACTATGTAAATCATATCCACGACTTCAAGGAATGTTGACATAATATTCTGGAATTAATTTTTTCCAGCATTCCTATGTAGGTCATACAAAGGTAAATCTAGTTTCTCCTCCCTACCTCTTATATCTGGAGTTGTTTATCAATATGTTAAAGAGGAAATTGATTTTACCTCTCCCTTCTACAGGGACAATAAGAACCTTATGTATAAAACTTACCAATAACAATGAAAGGAATCAGTTGAAACATTAGCATGCAATCTTTATATATGTCTCCCAGTTAAAGGTCATAGGAAGAGAGCAATGAATAAAAAAAAAAAAAAGGTAGACGCACAGACAAATAGGGATAGCAATCTATTTGAAATAGTAGTCTGGATTATTGTAAACTAATCTCATTATGTCTCCCTTTAAAATATGTCCATAAAATCTGCCTCAGATTCATATCAGGAACTACACTGATGACAAACACCTTACTATAGAACAACTTAAGGCATGAAATTTGTATATTGTCTTATAGTGTGCACTTCTGGTAAGAGTCTGTTTTTACACTGTAATGAGAATAGTATGCTGATATCTTCATCAAAATCTAGGCAACTGATTGCTTCAATGCCGACGCCCCCCCTTTCCCTTTTCTCCTTCTATCTCTTTCTCTCTTAACCTTCTTGGGTTGATTGAAACAGGACAAGAAGGAACAGTTACAAGATGAGAAAAGATATTACAAGAAAGCCAGGGTCTCAGGACTGAAGGTAATAAGAAAAGACCAGGACATGTAAGAACATCCTAGGAATCTTTAAAAATACTCTAAAGGAATCTCAATTTCCTGAAGGCATGCAAGACAGGGGATTAAGTCCTTTAATTTAGATAGTAAAGGAAAAGTTGACCTTGGAATTGAAGAATTTGCCAACATATTCACTTACATTTCTTGTTCTATAAATAAAATAAATAATTCCCTGGTTGTTGTTGTTGTTGATTTTCATTGTAGACAATTTGAACAATTAAAAATGAAGATGCACACTTGATTCTAATAATTAGGAACAACCTTAATCTCTGACTATAGTTTGTCATCAGTTGTTTATTGTTTGAAATCCATACTCGTGATTCATCTTTTTATTGTAAAGGTGTAAGAAATCATTTATATATTAATGGTGTAAAATCGTTGTATATCATACATTTTAAATATTTCTCCTTTTCTATTTGCTTTATCACTGTACCAAGTATTTAATGACCTCTTTTCTCCCCACAAAAGCCATCATGTGGTGTTCATTGTATACTTCTAGTAACAATGCTATTGCTAAGTATTTTATGGATTAGAAACTTGAGGCTTATAGAAGTTAAATGCCCTGCCTGAGGCTTATACATAGCAGCAGAAAGCTTTTTTTAAAAAAAAAATTACTCTAATTAGTTATACATGACAGTAGAATGCATTTCAACATATCATACATCCATGGAGTATCACTTCTCATGGTAGAAAAGCTTTTTCAAACCAGATGTTCCTTTTTCAGAATTAGAGCTCTGCCCACTAGGTATATCACAATGTTCATGTTTTTGCTCTATCAATTTTGTGAATTATTTATTTTCTTTCAGTTTACGCCTACAACAACCCTCCTTATGATCAGATAGAGTCATCTTCATTTTTCTTCTAGTACTTTTATTTCTTCCTTTACCTTATATTTCTTTGAGTACCTATATTTTATTTTAGCAAATGGCATAAGGCATCCCTATTTTTCTAACTGTGTAGCTAACCTCATTATCTAGAAAAATTTATCTACCTATATTTTCTTTGATGCTCAGAAATTCCAACTTATCAACCTTAGAGATGTGATGTGTTTTGGTTCCACTATTTTAATTGTATGATGAGATATAACAGAGCAAGTCACCCATTCCTCTATTTTAAAGATATTTTGCATATAATTTATCTGTTAATCTTTCCATATAAATTTCATATGGAGAAGACCTACTATCACAATATTTGCAATGAATTATGTTAAGTTTATAATTTGATTTAAAAGAAAATATCTGTTCCTATGACCAAATGTTGATTCATAACACAACATTTCAGTAATTACCTTTGTTTTTTATAGTTTAAATGTAAATTTTTAAATCTTAGAAGCTAAATCCTGTTTGTTATTCCACTTTATTTGTTTATTGCTCAAATCAAAGAATTTGTGAGTTTAGGAAGAATTGATATCTCACTTAATATGTCCCTCATTTTTTACAAAAATCACATTGTTTTTCATGCATTAATAACTATAAGCTTTAGTAAAGATTTATCTTTCCTTTTGAGTATAACAACAAGACGACTCTTGTTTAGAGTTATCTTCAGATTTTTCATATAAGTAAACTTTAAAATCACCCATTATTAGCTTAATGTGCAGCACACTCCTGTAATCCCAGTGGCTTGGGAGGCTGAGGCAGGAGGACCACTAGTTCAAAGCCAGCCTCAGGAATTTAGTGAGGTCCTAGGAGGTAACTTAGTGAGACTCTGTCTCTAAATAAAATATAAAACAGGGAAGAATAGAAGTCCACTGGATTAGACAAAGAGAAATGAAGGGAAGGGAGGAGGGTTGGGAGCAGAAAAGACAGTAGAATGAATCAGTCATAACTTTCCTATATTCTTATATGAATACAGGATCAGTGTAACTCCACATCATGTACAACCAGAAAAATAGGAGTCATACTCCATATATGTATGTCAAAATACATTCTACTATCACATATAACTAAAAAGAACAAATGAAAAATTAAAAAAGAAAGGTTGGGTATGTGGCTCAGTGGCTAAGTGCTACTGGGTTCAACCCCAGGTATAAAAAGGAAAAAAAAAAAATCACTTGTTATTAGAAAGCCAATATGTTTCAGGTACTATGTTCATTTGGAGGCAGAAAGATGAATTATTTTTGTATCTAACATTGAATTCATCTAATATGAATTCATAATACATGCCAGAAGCTTTTCTAAGAGTTTTACTCATTTAATCCATTAAATACCTGATTAACTAAATACCTACTACTATTAGCCTCAGTGTACAGATGAGTGATTTCTTTACTTGTCTGTGCCCATTTGGCTAGTAAGTGCTGCACTAGGATTTAGCCCTGCCCTTTGATGCCAGTGCATGCCCCCAATATCTAAAGGTTCAGAATCCAGTGTAAAAGACTAAAGGGCAAAGCTACCATCTCAAGGATGTGATAAATGCCAGCTTATGACAGACTTAGGTGAAGACAGAGAGGATGCGTGTAACAACTCCAGAAAGGCAGGAATGACTCAATGGATGAAGGAGACATGATGTGAGTTTTAAAGGCTGAGTAGAAGATCACCAGGAGTAAAAGAGAAAAAAAAAAAGTCTGTTTTAGACAGGGTATACAGCACGTGTGAAGGCTGAGGCTAAGGAAGACCACAACTCATTTGGGAATAGCTACAACTCAGAGCAGCAGGAGGCAGAATCAGAAACCTGGACAGAGTGCTTGCACAGGGACCACTTTGAGTCCTTTGATCTTGCTGAGATATGAGGAAATATAAACTCATATTCATTTTGTTCCCTGTTAAAAGTCCTCTATATGAACCATTGTTTAACTACTACATCAGATTGATTAAAGAAGCTAATTCACAAACCAGACCAAAACAATACTTTGTGGGCCACATAAACTCCTATTGTTTGGGAAGGATGTCCCAAGCAATCACCTAATTACTAACCAAAATAAATTGTCCATTACCAAATTGGATAAGAAGTCAAGGTTTCTCTGCTGCTGCAAGGAATTATGACCAACAAAAGGATTTTATTTAAATTACAATTGGTGAGGTGGCTTTTCTAGACAGGACGTGGGGTATTTAAAATTAATTTCATGCTATGGTTTAATTACTAATGAATTTGCTCTTTAGAAAGTCTGATGACAAAGATCACACCTATCTAATTTCAATGGGAGTATTAGTCATTGAATTAGTTAATTAAGAATATTACAAAATCAATTTTAATTTTATTATTAGTCTCAGTGAGCAAATGCTTTTTAAAAATTTTTTTTTTCATTAGCTCCTTACCCTATTACAAAATATTTTGAGGAAAGAATAAAGTGAATTTAAAAAAATAAATTGTTTAGGCTTCTATTCTGATGAATTTCATATAATTTTACAAACATTATTTCTCTGAGGGTAATTTCCATAATTATATCTGTGTTATCTATCTGGTTGACTTGTTGTGAGGATCAACTGAGATAGTGTTTAAATAATCTTTTGAAAACTAAATATTGTAAGTCCAAAATATTGCAATTATGATCAAAGATCAAGTATGGAGTTTTCTTTCATACTGGAGAATACATGAAAGTCCTTTTTTAAGTGTTTTTGTTTTGTTTTGTTTTGTTTTTTGTACAAAGATTCCTAGGACTAAATGTCCAGGAAATTAAGGAATGGTGTATTTCATATAGTTCATCAATTCTAGATTTAACTTCATTTCTTTGACAAACTGAAGTACAAAAGCTTTGAATTCATGACGTCACACATCAAAAGAGATGATAGATGTCAGGTAAGTTCAAATACCTCTGATTGGATTATTTTAGGGATAAGTTGTATTTTTTTATAGAAATGATATTTTAGTGAAGATTCTAGAACCCTTGGAAATATGTGTTATTTTCATTAAATGTCCACTTTTCCCCTAAGGTCAGTGTTGTGCCAGTAAGAAAAGAGATATGTACAGCTATCTACATAAAAATGAATCACTACTGGTCTCATTGTGAGTTGACTGAAATGGTTCCTGAAATACTGAGATAATTCAGAAAATTCATATTACAAATTTGAAGGGTTTATAATGAGTTAATAATATGATGAGAGCTAGCAATTGGAGATATCTTTTATCTTAGGTATTACATTTTATCTTCATTTTATTTTTGCTTATTTCATACAAGTTCATAAATATTGGGATTTATTTTCTTTCAGACAAAAACATGTCCCCATCTGCATAAAATTTACTTATATCATTTATCTCCTTTGCAAAGAAAACTAGAATGAAATTAGAAAATTAAATTTCATGACTAAAAACAATTTCATGATGACATATAAACAGTAAACTAAACCTTTCAGTTTAGGGAATAATCATATATTTAGCTCTATATTTAATAAGATAAAATTATTTTATGGAAAAAATATCTGAAGTGGTTCCTCAGCAAACTTATTAATTCAGGTTTTACCTTTCTGATGCAAGATTAAGACTATACCTAGAAGGAAATGTACATTTATTGGCACAAAATTAATTGTACAGCATGTGTGCACCTTATTAGCTAACATAACAGTATGTAGAGAAAGTAAGAGGAACTTAAGTTATGTTAGGACTTCATATTCAAGGACACTGAGGCTATGTTGAACCCAGAGAGGAAGAAAACACCCACAAATAGACTGGCCAAAATCTGGGTAAGTGATACCATTACTTGTGTTTATACATCATTAGCGGAAGTAAAAAAGAAATCACTAAACCACATTTCCTTATAAGATGCTCACAGAAAATAGTTATGTGGTATTATATAGGAAGCTGCAAAGGACCTTATATTTATTACTCAGTATTTAAGTAAAAAAAAACAAAAAAAAAAAACACTTTTTCTGAGTGTTTCCTTTATGCTAAACCCTGTATGAGGTGCTAATGATTCTAAAGTGTGACATCAAGTACAAATTTAAAGAAGAAACTGAAGTTGAACTTGTGGAAAAGTGGAATGGGCAAATGGACTAACAAGTAAAGTGTTTAAAAAAACATGAAGAATTTACAAATACATAGCACAGATAAAAGATGGTGATCATCCACTAGGTTGCATGAAGAATTTACAAATACATAGCACAGATAAAAGATGGTGATCATCCATTAGGTTGAACAATGTGCAATTTAGAATTAGATTCCATACATTGTGAATGGTATATGTTTCTGTCAGCTTTTTCGTTGCTGGGACTAAAGGACCTGACCAGTACAAATGTAGGGGAGATAAAGTTTATTTGAGGGCTTATGGTTTCATTGGTCTTAGTACATAGAAAGCCGGCACCATTCCTTGAGGGCTCAAGGTGAGGCTGGCAGAACATCATGGCGGAATGTGAGGCAGAGGGAAGCAGCTCACATCATGGTGAACAAGAAGCAGAGAGACTCAAGCTCCAGATACAAAATATATAACCCAAAGCCACACCCCCAATTAACTATTTCCTCTAGCCACACCCCACCTGCCTCTAGTTACCACCCAGTTAATCTCATCAGAGATTAATTCACTGATTGGGTTAAGACTCTCACAATCCAATTATGTCTCCTCTGGAACTTCTTGCACTGTTCCACAAGTGAGCTTTTGGGGAACACCTCACATCCAAATCATAACATTATATTATGGAATATATGGACTTCATTATAGTTCTCCAGTCTATATTAAAGCAATTAATGAGTCTCAGAAAGCAATTAATTTGGTTGGACTCCCAACCACAAACTCCATCTCAGATAGCAGCTCCAAATCATTTTATTTCAAAATTCAATTGGCCTCCTGGAACCTGCTCTGAGCATGTGTGGTTCAGGAGTCAGCCACAGACTCAGGAGTATTTATACACAGAACGGGGCATCTCCTCTCTTTTCCAACATTAGATTCTCACTCTCCTGTGATAGTTGTGTCCCGCTCCCTTCACTATCCTATTCTTGAAGTCACAAAGACTGTGAAGCTACTTTAGCAGTTTTAGCCATCCGAGCCAGTGACAGTTTCAGACTACCCTCTAGCCCAAATCCACAATAAAAGAGAAATTCACCCAGTGTCAATTCCCTCTTATAAGTTTCAACTTCCTTCTCGAAGTGTCCTGTTATTCTTCACTGGCTAGGTCCTTGTGGTTTTGTTTTTATATTTTGTTTTCAGATTACATAGGTTTTATTTGCAAGGACCTTTGGGCCTATTAAGCACTTAAAGCGTTGAGAGTTCTAGCAAAACTGTCTTTCAGTTTCAGGATTTAGGGGCTGATATAAGAGCCCCTGTCTCCCAGGCAACTAACATAACTAACATAACTATGATCCGAAGCCACAAAACTCTAAGATTGGATAAGGTTTGACTTGTTCACCTTGAATTTCCTTTGCATAATACAATACGAATAACATAGTTGGTATTCAACAAACACTGGTTAGAACCTTTTGGTAACTAAAGAATGACAATATAAGGGGTAGGGTTGTGACTCAGTGGCAGAGCACCTGCCTGGCACATGTGAGGCACTTGGTTCAATCCTTAGCACCACATAAAAATAAATAAATAAAGGCATTGTGTCCATCTACAACTAAAGAAATAAAAAAAATTAAAAAAGAATGATAGTATAATGAAAAAAAAAAAAAAGCACAGTATTTGGGATAAAAGTCTACATTTAAATCCCAATTCTACTAATGACATTTTGTGTAAACTTAAACATTTTAATGAGTCCATAGTTCAGTTGCATTTTCTATCAAACACAATACTACTAAATATTCTAATTATGCTTATATTTGTGGATTGTGAGATCAAAGGATCTAAATCTAAGCAGCATAAAGGTTGGTCCTCATTTTTACTATCAATCAAGCATTACTAATAGTGATATCTTGAGATTAACAGCAGCATTAATAGAACATATCCAGAAAATACCTTGCTGATAAAATAACAGAGCTTATTTTGTTTAGAATTCTCATGAGTAAATCAGTCTATCAGTCAGTAATGACTATTACTAGAGCAAGGTAATTCACTTAAATATACTTAAGATAGATAGAAAGCTAAATTCTAGACCACTCAAGAAAATCTTCCCAGATTCTGGGAAAACATTGACCTGATCTAAGCCAGTAAGTCATGAAGATCAATAATTCTCCCTTTGTCTGTGCTGCAGGGGCAGACACCTAGGAGTCATGTGAGCAATTCAGATCTTGACAATTAACACCTGTGTAAGCAAGAATATCTACAGAAATATCTATGCAAGGTTATCTATTAAATTGATACCATAGGGTTATCTGTTGTGTTTCTTGAGTTATATGATTCAGTTCTTGGAGAGAATGATACTATTACTACTATCACTATTGTTTTATACATGGGAATGCTGGGGATAAGGGAGTTCTTTTCCCAAGGTCATACACTATTAATCATGAAAGCAATGATTTTAATCCAAGAGTGTTTACCTCAAAATCAGATGTTTTTCTCTCTTAGAAGACCCTCAATTCTCTACTAATCACACTCTGAGAACTCAGAAAACCATGAGGCAAAGTTTAAGCCAAAATTGAATACAAACAAGAAAATCCTGCATTTTCTGTTTCATTAGCATTTTTTTCTGATTGCCAAGTGCTTTAATAATCGTTTGAAATTATTAATTGTTTGAAATATAATCCCAAAGAGATGATTTATTGACCAAAATGATTAAGTCGAAATATTTTTAAAATATGAAATATGCAGAATATTCTTAGATTAGTAGTCTTTTTAAATTTTTATTTATTTTTATTAGTTCTTTTTAGTTATACATCACAGTAGAGTCAATTTTGAAATATTTATACAAACATGGAGTATAACTTATTCTAATTAGGATTTCAGTCTTGTGGATGTACATGATATTGAGATTCATTGTGGTGTATATATATACATACATAGCAAAGTTATATTAGATTCATTCCACTGTCTTTCCCCCATACCCCCCTTTTCCCGTTCATTTCCCTCTATCTAATCCACTGAACAAGTAGTCTTGATTTAGTATAAAAACATGTTATAGATGTACCAGAATTCTCTTGTTGATTTGATTTCACCAAAGAAGTATTTATTTTTGGAAAAAAATTACAATAACATTCTTTACTAAATATAGCTGAAAACTGCATATTTTAAATTAAATCCTTTTAATTTCTAAAAATGGAAAAAATTGGGAAGAAAAATTTGGTTACTCTGAAATTTTCAAGAAAGTGAAGAGAAAGCAAAAAGGAAAAAATTATTTTTCAATAATCTCCAAAATAATTCATACTGCATGTCAGTTTTCCTGGATTTCTTTGTTCTGCAACTGATTTACTAAGATCCCTATTTTGTTAAAGAAAGTGTTAGAAACTTGAATATAAAAATCCTCAAATCCCCCTCAGCTTTTCTTTGACTATTGATTACCACCCTTAAAAGGAGATTGGATTCAATTTGGCAATCCATGTACTAGTACTTCTTCAGGAAAATAGTCTTATAATGCCTCTGTCTTATTTTTTATCTTTTATTTTTTAAAAAATCAGTCTTAAAAATATGCATCATTTGTAAGGTAAATCATTACAGCATTATTATTATATATGAACTTCAAAATATCCTGATGGATTTTCATTAACCCTATTCTGAATACTAAAAATGTTGAAAATTTTTAGGATAGGATATAAGCAATGAATAAAATTGACTCTTTTGAAACAGTGTTAAGTGTGCCTAAAAAATATAACAAAAAGCCCTAAAGAAAAAATAAGATGTAAAGACAACCTGAGAGGCCACGGAATGTCCCCAACCAACTCTGGCAGATACTCATGTGTGGATCAGATTCTTACAATGAAAGCATCTTATTTCAAAGTTGAAACACAAAATTTTTACATTCAAATGTACACACAACTTACAATTTTGAAACAATAGTAAGATTCCCTTATCTTGTAAATTCCCTTTATCTTGTAATTTCAAGAGAACTATGAAATATTCTGTGCTGACTTGCAATTTTATATTCTTACTCCTAATACTAAAATTATAATTGATAGGCATAAATATTTTAATCTTACAGACAAATTTAAATTCTGCTCTATGATTGCTTGTATCTGCATTTATAGACCTGGCAGCTTATATCTGCATTTATAGACCTACTCAAGAAAATCATTCTATATTGTTTCATAGTAGATCGGTGGTGGTGCACGCCTGTAATCCCAGTGGCTCAGGAGGCTGAGGCAGGAGAATCACAAGTTCAAAGCCAGCCTCAGCAACTTAGCGAGGCCCTAAGCAACTTTTCAAGACCCTGTGCCAAATTAAAACATAAAAACAACTTGGGATGTGGTTCAGTGATAAAGCATTCCTGAGCTCAATTCCTGCTATAAATAACTAATAGATTGGTAGATTTCATAAAAGTGCTCAAAATATTGTTGATAATAAAAAAATAAAGATTACAAATAAACGTGGAACACATAGATACTGGTAGACATTTTTGAGTGTGCATGTGCATGTACAATGGGGATCATTAGTAGTTATATTTAGATAGTGGTATTAGGTATTATTTGTTTGTTTGTTTGTTTTGGTACCAGGATTGAACCCAGAGTGCTTAATCACTGAGTCACATCCCCAACCCTTTCTGTCATTTGTTATTTTGAGACAGGGTCTTGCTAAGTTACTTAGGACCTTGCTAAGTTGCTGAGGCTGGCCTCACTCATTTGTGATCTCCTACCTCAGCCTCTGAGTTGCTGTGATTACAGGCTTGCACAACCATGCCCAACTATTTTTTATATGTGTAATTTTTCTCTAAGATACATGCACTAGTTTTACATAAGAAGACATTATATCTAAAACTTTTCTTATTATGAGATTATAGTAGCTAATTATAACCTTATTATTCCAATCATATATTCTTGTGTTTGCAGGACAAATAATGAAGTAACATCTTCTGTGAATATTTATGTCATTCTTCAAAATTACCAGGAAAAAAATAATTATTTAAAAATCCATTTGTTCCAACAGTGTCCAAAAAATGAAAGGATATATTTCAGAAGAAAGAAAGAAAAAACGGAGAGGAAAGGAGAATCATTGATTGGGTGTTATGTGTCTGTCTTTGCAATGATGTTGGTGGACATTCTGTCAACACTCAAACCTAGACTAAGCACTGGCAGGATGGTGGAAATTTCATGTTAGTTAAACTGAAGAATTGTAGCAAGTCATTTATCTCACAAAGGCTAATAGAACAAACTCTATTGCTCCATTGGGCAAATAGAGTCATTTAATACAGATGGTGCAGATTGCCAGGTTAGAAACTGGGAAAATAGGGGAATTCATTCTACTCTTTGTATTCCCTAAAAAAGCATCCCTTGAATGAGCAGTAGGGATATTTTTTAAAAAAATCTTGTAACAAGATACTGGCTTAAATGTTTTCCTACATTCCAGTTTTCCCACAGCTGAAGTCATTCCTCATCCTTCAGATCTAAGGCTCAACTTCTAAGATGCCACTTATAAAAACTAGGTTTCTTTACTCCTGCAATCTTTTAATGATTTGAAGATAGTACATCAAGCATGAAAGCAGCAGGTGGTTTAAAAACTAAAATGCATACAAGAGAAATAAGGCAATGCCAACACGGTTTTCTGAGAGTCAAAATTATCACAAGCATTATTATTGAATGCCATAATGTCTTAATTTAAAAGCAAATTAAAATCTAATCTGAGTTTTCTCCAAAATAAATGTATGTTTTTCAGTTCTTTGAAAGACATGAAGAATTAACTACTGAGTATCCTGTATCAACCACCCAGTTTACTTCTTAATTAAAGACATCATTCTGATATTTCTTGATTTTATTGAAACTGTACAATCCCTATAACAAAGAGCCTTCTTTACATGTTTATGAATATATATATATATATCCCCATACCATAAGCATTCTTCTGCTATTTGATTTCTTTCATGTCATCTCTGATTCTTAAAGAATTTAGTATATTTGTGTTTATGGCATTATTTCTACCATAGTCTTATATGTATTCTAAGTATCCTGGTTGTCTGTGATATTTTTGCATTCTTTGGGATTGATTTTTAATTCCACTTTCTAACCAATTTATTTAGAAATCACATTCTATTTTAATCCTTTAGGAGATACTCTTAATTTTATCATGCATACTTAAAATATAAAGATTTAGCTAGTTTAAGATATATGGTAACTCAAAATATTTAGTATATTATGCTATAGTTTTTGGTTTCTATTGTTAGACTATGAATTCTGCTCTTATTCTGATATCATTTCTCAGTAGGTAATTTATATTCCCTCTCAAGCCACATTTTTTTCTTTTTTATTTTTTTCAGTAAATATTATTTACTGAGTTACTACTATATTCCAGGTCCTACAACAAACAATGGAACAAAAAATGAATAAGGTAGCATTCCAGT
The DNA here is from genome assembly GCF_047511675.1 of Marmota flaviventris. Taxonomy (NCBI): domain Eukaryota; kingdom Metazoa; phylum Chordata; class Mammalia; order Rodentia; family Sciuridae; genus Marmota; species Marmota flaviventris. The sequence continues at coordinate 86,728,203 of NC_092504.1, forward strand.
CCTCAAATAACTGAGTATAGTGATGGTTATGTACATATGATTATAAAACAATGAGCAATAATAGACATACACAGTGGATATTCTGATAAATGAGTAGAAGATACTTAACCCCATATGGGGGGTAGAGTACTAAGGGAAGACTTCAGGTCAAAAAATGATACCTGACCTTCATGTTAAGAGATGAACACCAGGAAAAGGACAGAAGACAGAGTGGTAGGTGAAAAGTCAGAAGAAGCAAAAGAAAAATCTGAGTTGCATAAGAACTTTCAGAACTATAACATATTAGCTCAATCTCCCTTACCAGACTGGAAATTTTCAAGGACAAAGACCATACTTAAATATTTTTGTCAGTTTTCCCACTTCCTAGTCTAGTGTATGAAGTCTTTGCTGAATAAATATACAATGAATAAATTAAAAATCTCAAAATGTTCTGATACTGCTCTGACATTAGGTAGTCCCACTGAACATGCATAAGTGGACATGGGGATTGTTATGTATCACAGAAGACCAGCTCAACTTAAGTTAATGTACAATTTAGAATTATTTCAAAGAAAGGATATCACTATTGCCCTTACAATTGCTAATATACTATTACTACTACTTCGACAAATAACATATGCTTTACAATTTTAAATTACATTCATATACATTATTTCATTTGTTCTCCATAAAGTCCTAAGTATTGCTTGTGGCTTCACTGGCCATAGAAATGATAAAAATAAAAGAGGGAGAGAGAGATTATGGTCATTTGACAATGGTTGCTAAGCAAACACTTTCTATCATAACTTCATTAGCCATTGCATGAGAAATATAGTATTTGGAACAATACCATATGCAGCTAAGATAAATATTTAGTCCCAACTTCTCATTTTATAGGAAAGCACTGCCAGTACTATTTCACCTACATTTAAGGTCACTTTTTTTTTCATTAATTCTGAGAAGTGCTTAGATAAAATCACTTTGTTTTCTGCTTATAAAATGTCCTCTATTTTCTCTCTGTATTTCCAGTTAAATATATTATCAACCTCTCTTCCATATTTCTTAAATTTTCTTTCAAATTTCACTTCATTGTGTTTCTGTTTTAATTGATAATTTTTTTGATCGCTTTTCTAATTAATTATTCTTATTTTAATAGTGTCTAATCTATTGTTTATCCTAAGTATTAAGTTTATTAACTTATATTTCTAAACTTTTAATTTCTAAATTATGCTTTTATTTTCTTAATCCTACTTGGAAATTTTTGATAATATAAATTTTCCTTAATTAAACAGAATGATTTTCTTTTTTTTTTTTATTGTTGGTTGTTGAAAACATTACATAATATATCATCTTTCACACTTTGCTTCAAGTGGGTTATGAACTCCCATTTTTAGCCCATATACAGATTGCAGAATCACATCAATTACACATCCATTGATTTACATATTGCCATACTAGTGACTGTCGTGTTCTGCTACCTTTCCTATCCTCTACTATCCCCCCTCCCCTCTTCTCTCTCTACCCCCTCTACTGACCTTCATTTCTCCCCCTTGTATTATTTTTCCCTTTCCCCTCATTTCCTCTTGTATGTTCTTTTGTATAACCCTGAGGGTCTCCTTCCATTTCCATGCAATTTCCCTTTTCTCTCCATTTCCCTCCCACCTCTCATCTCTGTTTAATGTTAATCTTCTTCTCATGCTCTTCATCCCTACTCTGTTCTTAGTTACTCTCCTTATATCAAAGAAGACATTTGGCATTTGTTTTTTAGGGATTGGCTAGCTTCACTTAGCATAATCTGCTCTAGTGCCATCCATTTCCCTGCAAATTCTATGATTTTGTCATTTTTTAATGCAGAGTAATACTCCATTGTGTATAAATGCCACATTTTTTTAATCCATTCGTCTATTGAAGGGCATCTGGGTTGGTTCCACAGTCTTGCAATTGTGAATTGAGCTGCTATGAACATCGATGTAGCAGTGTCCCTGTAGCATGCTCTTTTTAGGTCTTTAGGGAATAGACCAAGAAGGAGAATAGCTGGGTCAAATGGTGGCTCCATTCCCAGCTTTCCAAGAAATCTCCATACTGCTTTCCAGATTGGCTGCACCAATTTGCAGTCCCACCAGCAATGTACAAGTGTACCCTTTTCCCTACATCCTCGCCAGCACTTGTTGTTGTTTGACTTCATAATGGCTGCCAATCTTACTGGAGTGAGATGGTATCTTAGGGTGGTTTTGATTTGCATTTCTCTGACTGCTAGAGATGGTGAGCATTTTTTCATGTACTTGTTGATTGATTGTATGTCCTCCTCTTAGAAGTGTCTGTTCAGGTCCTTGGCCCATTTGTTGATTGGGTTGTTTGTTCTCTTATTGTCTAATTTTTTGAGTTCTTTGTATACTCTGGATATTAGGGCTCTATCTGAAGTGTGAGGAGTAAAGATTTGTTCCCAGGATGTAGGCTCTCTATTTACCTCTCTTATTGTTTCTTTAGCTGAGAAAAAACTTTTTAGTTTGAGTAAGTCCCATTTGTTGATTCTAGTTATTAACTCTTGTGCTATGGGTGTCCTATTGAGGAATTTGGAGCCCGACCCCACAGTATGTAGATCGTAGCCAACTTTTTCTTCTATAAGACGGCGTGTCTCTGATTTGATATCAAGCTCCTTGATCCATTTTGAATTCACTTTTGTGCATGGCGAGAGAAAGGGATTCAGTTTCATTTTGTTGCATATGGATTTCCAGTTTTCCCAGCACCATTTGTTGAAGATGCTATCCTTCCTCCATTGCATGCTTTTAGCCCCTTTATCAAATATAAGGTAGTTGTAGTTTTGTGGATTGGTTTCTGTGTCCTCTATTCTGTACCATTGGTCCACCCGCCTGTTTTGGTACCAGTACCATGCTGTTTTTGTTACTATTGCTCTGTAGTATAGTTTTAAGTCTGGTATCGCTATACCGCCTGATTCACACTTCCTGCTTAGCATTGTTTTTGATATTCTGGGTCTTTTATTTTTCCATATGAATTTCATGATTGCTTTCTCTATTTCTACAAGAAATGCCGTTGGGATTTTGATTGGCATTGCATTAAACCTATAGAGAACTTTTGGTAATATCGCCATTTTGATGATGTTAGTTCTGCCTATCCATGAACAGGGTATATTTTTCCATCTTCTAAGATCGTCTTCTATTTCTCTCTTTAGGGTTCTGTAGTTTTCATTGTATAAGTCTTTCACCTCTTTTGTTAGGTTGATTCCCAAGTATCTTATTTTTTTTGAAGATATTGTGAATGGAGTGGTTGTCCTCATTTCCATTTCAGAGGATTTGTCGCTGATATACAGGAATGCCTTTGATTTATGCGTGTTGATTTTATATCCTGCCACTTTGCTGAATTCATTTATTAGCTCTAATAGTTTCTTTGTAGAGCCTTTTGGGTCTGCTAGGTATAGAATCATATCATCTGCAAATAGTGATAATTTAAGTTCTTCTTTTCCTATTTTTATGCCTTTAATTTCTTTCGTCTGTCTAATTGCTCTGGCCAGCGTTTCGAGAACTGTGTTGAACAGAAGTGGTGAAAGAGGGCATCCCTGTCTTGTTCCAGATTTTAGAGGGAATGCCTTCAATTTTTCTCCATTCAGAATGATGCTAGCCTGAGGCTTAGCATAGATTGCTTTTACAATATTGAGGTATGTTCCTGTTATCCCTAGTTTTTCTAGAGTTTTGAACATAAAGGGATGCTGTACTTTGTCGAATGCTTTTTCTGCATCTATCGAGATGATCATATGGTTCTTATTTTTAAGTCTATTGATGTGGTGAATAACATTTATTGATTTCCGTATATTGAACCAGCCTTGCATCCCAGGGATGAATCCTACTTGATCATGGTGCACAATTTTTTTGATATGTTTTTGTACCCGATTCGCCAGAATTTTATTGAGGATTTTTGCATCTAGGTTCATTAGAGATATTGGTCTGAAGTTTTCTTTCTTTGAAGTGTCTTTGTCTGGTTTAGGTATCAGGGTGATGTTGGCCTCGTAGAATGAATTTGGAAGTTCTCCCTCTTTTTCTATTTCCTGAAGTAGCTTGAAAAGTATTGGTATTAGTTCCTCTTTAAAGGTTTTGTAAAATTCTGCTGTATACCCACCCGGTCCTGGGCTTTTCTTAGTTGGTAGTCTTTTGATGGTTTCTTCTATTTCCTCGATTGATATTGGTCTGTTTAGGTTGTCTATATCCTCCTGACTCAATCTGGGCAGATCATATGACTTAAGAAATTTATCTATGCCTTCACTATCTTCTAATTTATTGGAGTATAAGGATTCAAAATAGTTTTTGATTATCTTCTGTATTTCTGAAGTGTCTGTTGTGATATTGTCTTTTTCATCCCGTATGCTAGTAATTTGAGTTCTCTCTCTTCTTCTCTTCGCTAGCATGGATAAGGGTCTGTCGATTTTGTTTATTTTTTCAAAGAACCAACTTTTCGTTTTGTCAATTTTTTCAATTGTTTCTTTTGTTTCGATTTCATTAATTTCAGCTCTGATTTTAATTATTTCTTGCCTTCTACTTCTTTTGCTGTTGTTTTGCTCTTCTTTTTCTAGGATTTTGAGATGAAGTATGAGATCATTTATTTGTTGGTTTTTTCTTTTTTTAAGGAATGAACTCCAAGCAATGAATTTTCCTCTTAGAATTGCTTTCAATGTGTCCCATAGATTCCGATATGTTGTGTCTGTTTTCATTAATCTCTAAGAATTTTTTAATTTCCTCCTTGATGTCTTCTATAACCCATTGATCATTCAGTAGCCTATTGTTCATTCTCCAAGTGATGTATGCTTTTTCCTTCCTTCTTTTATCGTTGATTTTCAGTTTCATTCCATTATGATCAGATAGGATGCATGGTATTATCTCTACTCCTTTATATTGTCTAAGAGTTGCCCTGTGACATAATATATGATCTATTTTTGAGAAGGATCCATGTGCTGCTGAGAAAAAAGTGTAACTGCTTGATGTTGGGTGGTATATTCTATATATGTCAATTAAGTCTAGGTTATTAATTGTGTTATTGAGTTCTATAGTTTCCTTATTCAACTTTTGTTTGGAAGATCTGTCCAGTGGCGAGAGAGGTGTGTTGAAGTCTCCCATGATTATTGTATGGTGGTCTATTAGACTCTTGAACTTGTGAAGAGTTTGTTTGATGAACATAACTGCACCATTGTTTGGGGCATATATATTTATGATTGTTGTCTTGTTGGTGTTTGGTTCCCTTAAGCAGTATGTAGTGTCCCTCTTTATCCCTTTTGATTAACTTTGGCTTGAAATCTATTTTATTTGATATGAGTATGGACACTCCTGCTTGTTTCCGAAGTCCATATGAGTGATATGATTTTTCCCAACCTTTCACCTTCAGCCTATGTATGTCTTTTCCTATCAAATGCATCTCCTGTAGGCAGCATATTGTTGGGTCTTGTTTTGTGATCCATTCTACTAGCCTGTGTCTCTTAATTGGTGAGTTTAAGCCATTAACATTTAGGGTTATTATTGAGATTTGGGTTGTTCTTCCAGCCATATTTGTTTATTTCTGTTACTAAACATGGTTTGTTTTCCTCTTTGATTAGTTCCCCCCCCTTTACTGTCCTACCTCCCACTGTTGGTTTTCATTGTTATTTTCCATTTCCTCCTCCTCTAATGTTTTGCTGAGGATGTTTTGAAGAGATGGTTTTCTAGCTGCATATTCTTTTAACTTTTGTTTGTCGTGGAAGGTTTTAATTTTATCTTCCATCCTGAAGCTTAATTTCGCTGGATACACAATTATTGGTTGGAACCCATTTTCTTTCAGTGTTTGAAATATGTTATTCCAGGATCTTCTAGCTTTCAGAGTCTGTGTTGAAAGATCAGCTGTTATCCTGATTGGCTTGCCCCTAAATGTAATCTGCTTCCTTTCTCTTGTAGCTTTTAAAATTCTCTCCTTATTCTGTATGTTGGGCATCTTCATTATAATGTGTCTAGGTGTGGATCTCTTATAATTTTGCAGATTCAGCGTCCTGTAGGCTTCTAGAATTTGGGATTCTGTCTCATTCTTCAAGTCTGGGAAGTTTTCTCGTATTATTTCATTGAATAAATTGCTCATTCCTTTGGTATGGAGTTCTATACCTTCCTGTATCCCAATGACTCTTAAGTTTGGTCTCTTAATGTTATCCCATATTTCTTGGATGTTCTGCTCATGGTTTCTTAACAGTCTTGCTGAGCTGTCTATGTTCTTTTCAAGTTGAAATACTTTGTCTTCATTGTCTGATGTTCTATCTTCTAAGTGTTCTACTCTGCTGGTAGTATTCTCAATTGAGTTTTTAAGTTGGTTTATTGCTTCCTGCATTTCTAGGATTTCTGTTTGTTTGTTTTTTATAACCTCTATCTCCCTGTATAGTTGATCCTTTGCTTCCTGGATTTGTTTGTGTAATTCCTTGTCGAAGTCATCTTTCATTGTCTGATTTTGCTGTCTAATGTCTTCCTTGATACTCCAGATCATCTGAAGCATATATATCCTGAATTCTTTATCTGACATTCCATCTGCTGCAGCTGTTACCTCTTCTAAAGTTGAGTTGACCTGCATTGCTTGTAGTCCTTTCTTTCCTTGTCTTTTCATACTGCTTGCGTTTCTTTCTGCTTGGTGAAACTGTTGTGTTTTTGAAATTTTTCCCCCCCTATATATTTATATTGCTCTTGTATAGTTGAAAAGTCTCCCTTGCAGGTGCGGGCGGGGGCTCTGCTCTGCCCCTCTTCCAATTGGTGTGAGGTGTCTACCATGCCCGCGGACCCCTCGGCCTGATCCGCCGTTCTGTCGCAGGTCTGCCTACCTTGCAGGTGGGGGCGAAGGCTCTGCCCTGCCCCTCCTACCACGCCCAGGGACCGCTAGGCCTGATCTGCAGGTTGGTCGCCGGTCTGCCCACCTTGCGGGCACGGGTGTCAGTTCCGCTCCACCTCCACTCCAATTGGGGTCACTTGACCACCACACAGGCAGGCCGCTGGGCCTGATCTGGGCGCGGGCGAAGGCTCTGCTCTGCCCCTACTCCAGTTGGGGTGAAGTGTGTACCACGCTGGCAGGCCGCTGGGCCTGATCCGCCGGTCTGTCGCAGGTCTGCTTACCTTGCCGGCGCAGGCGGCGGCTCTGCCCTGCCCCTCCTACCACGCCTGCAGACCGCTGGGCCTGATCTGCAGGTTGGTCGCAGGTCTGCCTACCTTGCGGGAGCGGGCGGTGGCCCCGCTCCTCCCCTCTGGCTCGAAGACAAAGCGAGAGAGACTCGGGTTTCTGTGACTCACCCTCCCTACCAGGGGACTAACTGTTTCCGTCGCCGCTGGCACCGATGAAGTTCTCTCCTTAGCCGCTCTCCGATGACATCAGATCTCTGCCATGCTGGCATCCCCTGTTCTATGGCTGAATCCCATTTTCTTCTCTTCCAATAGGCAGAGCTGTGCCCTCTGAGCCGAGCTTCTGCCCTCTATGTGCTGACAGAAATCCCTGTACGGTGGCTCCTGGGAGTCTCTCAATCCTGTTAGTCCAGAGCCCTTTCACTTATCCGGCCCCTCCCCCTGTTCCTCCTCCCAGCCAGCCAGCCAGGTCCTGTTCACCAGAGGCGGTTCCCCAAGGATCTGATTACACTTGCAGCCCCACCGCGTGTCCTATATCCAGAACGATGAACACCCTCTCTGTCATTCATCTAAGCCCCAGTGCTGTGGTGGGGTGATCTGGGAACCAACAGTTTAATTTTTCCGGACCCCTTTGGTGGGCACGCCCCCAGAAACTGGCGGCTAAGATCTTGGGTGTGGCCGCTGGTGTTAAGGGGAGGTGGGGATCTGGAATCCCCTCTGCTTCCCTACAGACACGCCCCCGGAGAGATTCCCGAGGTTTCCTGGCTGCTTGTATCTGGAGGGGGTGGGAGTCACACACCTGCTAATGTGGATTCCGCTGGGAAGGAATTCTGTCGACGGAACTTTGGTGATGTCACCTCTCTGCTATGGCGGGCCCCAGGCTCCTTGCCGGAGTGTCCGAAGGGAGGGGTCTGTCTCTGGTTGGTTTCAGCTCCCGGTTCGCTATTTCATGAAGGCTTGGCGAGAGACCTCTTCCTAGAGTCCCTGCATCGCTCCTGCTGCGCTGGGCCTCGGAGGCTATCCGCCCTGACGCGGGGGCCGGTGCAGGCAGCCGACAGTCGCCGAGTCGCGCGGGCAGCGGCTGGCGGGTCTGGACCTCTGCACTGCGTGGCGGAGATTCACTCGTCTAGCGCAAACTGTCACCTCCAAAAATCCTACCGATTCCCAGCCGGTCTCTCTTTAGTGGAATTTTGCTAGGAGTTTCTCAGCAGGTCGAATCTAAGCGTATCCATGCGTTTCTCTGACCCCGTTGTTGAGGAGGTACTGAAAGCGCTGCCTCCCCTCTCGCCGCCATGTTAGATCCCTGATTGTATTCTCTCCAGAATGATTTTCTTATCTTTCTTAAACATTTAGAGAGATTTACTGTTTCTAATTGACATTTTCAATATCTAAATTACATATACAAATGGTTTGTTTATAGTTTCTGCTGACTCTCACTTACAGTAGCTTGATTCCAGATATAATTTGTAATTTTATATTAATTCAAGTTCAAAGAGTCAGAAATCTTTGAACAAGAACTCTTCCACTGAATGGAAGAGTTGTACACACTAAACTCTCTGTCTCTAAATTATTTTTAATTGGAATTCCAGGAGTTTGTTTTCTTATAATTGCAAATATAAATTAATAAGATTGTTATATTTTATTCAAAATTTCTAAATTTGTTTTTTGGTGCATTTATAGTCTACTATAGTATAAGTGGAAATTCTGTCCTTTAATTTTATATTTTGTAAATTTAGATTATTTCATTATAGCAGCAATTGATACTACTACCCTACCAGAGCCCCCATCTAGATGACTATTGGCATTCTGTCTCTCCTATTAATTCTAACAAATTTTAGGTGCTTTTTAATTACTTAAAAGTATCACTAACTAAATGTAAATTATTGATACAATCAAATTTTATTAAAGATAGTTATGGCTTTCAAAATATATCTAAAAAACACTCTTGTAGGAAGACTGTGGACTTGATATCAAATATATTACCATCCCCAAACACTATAACTATACATCATTTTCTTCAATTAAAAAGCAACATGAAAATGCAATTGATTTACACATTTTTAATCAATGAGAAGCTAGTTACTGGAAATAATCTGAGTCTGGGAAGTGTTATATTGACTATTCTTGATTTAATTTGAGCCAAAGAAGATCACAATCTACAGGGGGAAAACTGTTTTTAAAAGTCTTAGGTCCAGTTCTGATATGTAAGGAATTTGAAAGTTGTCAGTTGTTCCTAACAGAAGTAAAGGCTGAAAAATCAACAACACAACTTAGATCTATCAGGGAAGTGAGGTTACAATGCAGACCACCACGCCTCAAAACTGGGAAAACAGACAGGCAGATACATAATATCACAACCTACTGGAGCAGAAATTTCCATAGAAAGCAGACCGAAATCTTCACAAGAACCAGAGATATGCTAATTACACTGATTTGATCATTACTCTATGTACGTGTATTGAAACATCACATGATACTCCATAAATATCAATTAAGCTTTAAAAACAAAGGTATGGTAGAAAAACTATAAATGACTTTCTGGAGGCAAATATGATCAGACATTAAACTACCAATTCAGTGAGGCTGAAGACCAGAAAATATAATGCAGAATAAAAGCAAAATAAAACAAACAAAAATATATACATAGGCAGCATGTAAGTGTGCAGAAAATCAAATTTTAAAGAAAAACTATTAAAAGAAGATGGAAGAAAATTCTTACCTATAGAAAAGCAAAAATAAGAATGATATCTGCATGGTCCTAAGGAACAATAAACACAAGGAAGAAGAGAGTGACAGTGAAATATTTAAAGTGTCAAGAGAAAAAAATAACAAGGTAGAATTCTGTTCACTATGAAATTACTTTTCCAGGCAAACTAAAGACCTGTCTTGCAAAAATTGTTAAAAGAAGATTTTCAGAAAGAAGTCAAATTATATTGGTCAAAGACTCAGAACTATGTAAAGAAGATTATTAGAAAAAGAATAAGTGACTGAATTTTTTTTAAAAAAATTACCATTCTTGTACTTAATTTACCGAACAGATAAGGTTAGTTCAAAGTAATAATAGCAACAATGTTTTCGGTTGTGAATGTTTATGAGTATAATAACTAATGTATATATGCTGATAAAGCACATGACAACTGGGATATAAAGGAGAAATTAGGATCATTTTGTTTGTATAAATTACTTGCACTACTTCACACAGTTATAAGGTTTTTTGAAAGTAGACTTAGATTAGTTTTAAATGTGCAGGGGAAGCTGGATCAATCATTGAAAGCAGTGAAGAAAAAGAAGAAGAAGAAGAAGAAGAAGAAGAAGAGGAGGAGGAGGAGGAGGAGGAGGAGGAAGAGGAAGAAGAAGAATCACTGATGCTAAGAAACAAAAGTGAAGTCACCCAAAATGCTTATTAAAACCACAAAAGGCAGTAAAAGAGTAGAAGATGAATTAGAGCGAAAACCGTAATTATGGCTATGGTTTATTTAAATTGAATGTATACATTAGAAAAGGAAGATTTAAAATCAGTAATCTAAGTAATAGAGACCACAAATAAAAATAGTAACAAATATTGTAAATTTGAACTCAACTATATCAAGATCACTTAAAATACACCAACTTAAAACACATATGCCCCAACTGTATGTTTTCTATGAGAAACTCAGTTTAATATAAAGATACATACAGATTAAAAACAAAGAGATGGAGAAAGATATACCATACTAAGGCTAATTAAAAGAAAGCAGGTATAGCTATACTAATTTCATGGAGAGCAAACTTCAGAGCAGTGACAACTCTCAGGGATAAAGAGAGCCATCATTTAATGATGAAGAGGTTAATTTTTCAAGAAGACACAACAATCTTCAACATATCTATGCCTAAAAACAGGATCAAATTGCATGATACACAAAGCTGCAAGCAGAAAGAAATAAATGAAATCACTATACAGTTGGAATATTTAATGTCCCTTCATCCATAATGGAACAGATGCAGAAGACCAAAAAAATGGTAAGGACATAGCTGAACTCAACAGTACCATTTATCAACTGGACAAAATTGTCATCTATAGAGTAATCCAAAACAGAATAACATGTAGTCTTCTCAAACTCACCTGGAATTCACTACGTAGGTCACAGTGGCTGTGAACCACAGATCCCAGTCAATCATTTTATCAGATATGACCAGATAGTTCATAAAACACTTCTTAACCAATTTAAAAGAATACAAATGACATAAAGTCTGCTCTCACACCACAATGAATTAAACTAGGAATTAATAACAGAAAGCTAGAAAATACCAAATAACTTGTAAACAAAACATTTCTAAATAACAAATGGATCAATGAAGAAATCTCTAGAAAAATAAAATACATCTTCAACTGAGTTAAAATGAAAATGCAATTTTTGAAAGTATGTGAGATACAATGAAGCTGTACTTTGGGAGAAATTTATAGCATTGAGTGCATACATTAGAAAAGAAGGAAGATAGGAAATCAGTAATCTCAGCCTCCATTGTAGGAAACTCAAAAAAAGAAGAGTAAGTAGAATTCAAAGAAAGTAGAAGAAAAATAAAAATTAGAGCAGACATTCGTAAAATTAAAAACAAGAAATCAATAGAGAAAATCAACTAAATCTGAAAGTTGTTCTTTGAAAAGATCAGTAAAATCAATAAGCCTCTAGACAGAGTAAAAAAAAGAGAGCGAATACATTATTCATTAGAAATGCAAGATATGACAACACTACAGTTGCAAAGGACATTAAGAGTACAGATGATCCCTGACTTGTAATTTCCTGACTCTATGATGGTGTGAAAGTCATATGCATTTAGTAGACACCATACACTTGAATTTTGAATTTGGGTCTAATATGCACTAGGACACTCTATCACTATGGTGGGCAGTGGCAGTGAACCACAGACCCCAGGCAGTCATGATATCATGAGAGTAAAAAACTGACACTCTGCAGTGTTTGTGTGGTGCTAAGTTATGATGTCTGGTACATTAGGAATGTCAATGCATTTTTTACTTAATGAGATTTGCAGCTAATGATAAGTTTGGATGCAAACCCATTATAAGTCAAAAATCACCTGTATGATAAAAGAATAACTGACAAGCTTGACCTTGACACTCACAAACTTGAGTGTCTAGATGAAATGTACCAATTGCTTGTAAGACTCAATTTACCAAAATTCACACAGGATGAAATAGATATATTGAGTAGATCTATGTCTATTAGAGAAATTAAATCATTAAATAATAAACTTCTAAACAAAAAACACCAGGGCCAGATGAGTTTACTGATGAAATATACAGTAAACTTTTAAGGAATTTCTAATTCTCTACAATGTGTTTCAGAAAGTAGAAGCAGAAGGAATACTTCCTATATTTTTCTATGAGCTCAATATTACCATAATATTAAATCATATATTACAAGAAAAGTCTCCAGAACAATATCTTTCGTGAAAATTGATGCAAAAATCTTCAGCAAAATATCAGCAAATTAAGTACAACACTATATAAAAAGAATCACAAGTAGCTTTAATTTATCCCAGGTATGCAATGCTGGTTCAACATCTATGTCAATCATATCACCAGGCTAAAAAAGAAAAATAACATTAGTTTATCAGTAGTTGTGAAAAAAAATGACAAAATCCACAATGAACTTGTGATGAAAATTCTCAGAAAATGACTAAAACTTGTTAAATTGAATTTTTCAAGGAATCAGTCCATTTCAACTTGAAAAACAACACCTACTTGTATAAGCTCTCAGGGTAATTCAGTGCAATAAAAATATGGATAAAAACCTCAGTGGGCCAAGCACAACTTAAATTTATTAAGACCAATTTTCTGCCATATATATAAAGTAAGGGCTTGATATAGTAATTTAGGTTCATTCCTAGAAAAAGCTTTTTTACAACTAAGCTTTTAGCATTATATTTCTATCCACCATGCCTGTAATAGGTTAAACTATTAAAGTCACTCAGCAAGGCCTAGAAAGATTAAACCTAAGGTTTATAAAATACAAACCCACTTGGTCATATGCATTATGATCAGAAATAAAAAAAATTATTCATGATTATAAATTATGCAGTGCTGGAATATATAGAGCTAGGAGGATTGGATGGGTGATCCTTCCAATAATAAAGATAACAAGTCTAGAGATTAAGTACAGCCACAAACCATGCAGGAAACTTGAGGCCAAATGCCACTAGGAGAGTAACTAGAACAATACCTTCCAGGAGTATATTACTTTGGGATGCATATAAGCATTTGTAACCATAGATGATAGAGAACCACTGTGAAAGCATAGAGAGAACAGATTATGAAGCCTATTCTGGCAATCTGACAGGAAACACAAGAATTTTTCTACTAGAGACTTCCTGTTATAGTTCCAACATATAAAGAATTTGATATATATCACTCTAAGGCACAAACATGAAACGCCTGAAAGAAATTAAAACCATTGTGTTTTCTTGATCCTGTCAAACAAATAAAGTAGTAGGGAAAACCATCCCCCCAAATCTGGAGAAACAGGGAAATCCCAGTTCCATCTGACACCTGCTTACCTAGAACAGAAGCCAGCAGAGTCATAGACATGAGAAAATACTTAATGGTGATTTTGATGAATTGCTGGAGGCTGAATGTAATATGACATGAGAAAGAAGTTTCTAAAGATTACAGTTTTAGTGGGATCTAAGAAACTGGTTCACCATCCAGTAGATACTCACTTAACTGAGTCCATGAGATGAATATATGCATACACAAGGTTATATAAATTGGATTTATTTCATATATATATTTAAGCAGCAAGGGACAAAAGGAACCGAGGATCCATTATGAGCTGAGTCTTAGAAAGCCAAAGCTAAGGAAAGCTGCCCAGATTGGATAGAAACTTACCTGTGCTCACTTATACCACATCACAGGGATTTTGAAAGGGAGCCTGTCCTGAGTTACTGCAGGGATCCTGGAACTCATTGGCAAAACTTGGAAGAGCATCCTGTTTTCAGGTGAGAGGGAAACAAACTAAGGTTGACTTGTGCAGTTCCTTTCTAATTCAAGATGCTACATTCCCTAGGAGAGACAGGAACAAGCCCTGGGCTATTGGGTTTAAGTTCTTCCTTGACTCTGGATATTGTATTTCCAGCACATACCATGGTTATTCTTAAGAAGTTTAAGCAAGGAAAGAAGGAGAGAACTATGTCAGTCTCAAGGCCACCCAGAGGACTGTCCTGCAGGTCCCTACACTTTCATGGATTTTTACTTTTAGGAATCCCACCACTTTTTAATGGGAAATTTCTCTCCTTGCTCTGCTGTGGAAGGAGAAGAGTAAGCATGGGGGAAATAAAACCATGATGTTCTCCATAACAGAGACCTACACTTCAGGGGAACAGATTTTCCCAGAGTCTTCTCTCATCTAAGGCCAGATAATTTTCCTCATTCTAGCTCTCTCTTCCTGTCTCACCTTAGAGAGGGGACGGGAAGTAAGACACTTGTGAATGTCACACCCAGGACATAGGCAATTAAAAGACTAGGACAGAATCATAAAATGTAGAGGGCACTTCCCCTCCACCCTACCAGAACACCAACAAGTCTCCAGTGTAATAGCAGAGAACCATACCTCAAGAGCTATAGGACTCAGACTCTGGATAAAGGAGACTTCTTGGGGAAGCTCACAGGTAACACAGGAGTCAAGCACAAGTGCACTAGAGGGAAACCTCTGGCACAAAAACATGAACACAGTAAACATTAACAGAACCTAACTCATCCTCATATTAACATAAATCTTCACAGTTAAATTCCATGAACTCAGTACTAATTACTCAATGCAATAAGCCTAGTTTTCAGGGGGGAAAAAGCTAGAATCCATAACCCCCACACAAATTAAAAATAATTTGAAGAAATAAACCATCAGAGCCATACACAGGTATGATACTGATTTGAAGTTATCAGGTAGGGAATCTAAAATAGCTATAATTTATATGTTAAAGGTTCTACCTGAAGAAGTTGTGTACATGAACGAACTCATGGGTAATATGCACAGAATATGGAAACTGTAAGAAAAAATCTTCATGCTTTGGGATATAGCAACAGATTCTTTTGTTGAAAATATTTTTTTCTCAACAAAGGGCTTTATCAAGAAAGTGAAAAGATAAGCTATAGAATGGAAGAAAATATTTTCAAATCCTATCTGATAAAATTTAATATCCATGATATATAAAGAATAGTTACTACTCAACAATAGAAAGAGCAACAACACAATTTCAAAATGAGTAAAGGACCTGAATAGTTATTCCTTCAAAGAAGAAGGGATGACCAACAGGTATGTGAAATGATGTTCAATACCACTGGTTATTATGGAAAGCAAATCAGATTAGGATAATTTTAAACAAAAACAATGGGAAACAACAGGTGTTGGCAAGAATGTGGAGAAATGGAAATGGGAACCATTGTACATTGTTGCCAGGAATGTAAAATTAAGCAGCTGCTGTAGAAAGTTTGGCAGCTCTTCAAAAGTTCAAATATAGAATTATCTTATGATTCATAAATTCTACTCTTAGCAATATACCCAAAATAATTAAAAGCATAATTTCACAAAGGAATTTGTAAATGAATGTTTATATCAACATTTCTCATAAAACTAAAGTGAAAAAACCAAAATGTTCATCAACAGACTAGCAAAGAAACAATTTGTGTTAATACATGCAATGAAATATCATTCAGTCATAAAAGTAACAAAGTACTGATATATGTTGCAATTTAGATGAACCTCAAAAACATTATACCAGGTGACAGAAACAAAATACTAAAATTACATATTACATCATCCTTTTTTAAAAAAATACTTTATTAGCTGTTGATGGACCTTTATTTATTTATATTTGGTGCTGAGAATCAAACCCAGTGCCTCACACATGCTACAACCCCAGCCCCTCCATCATCCTTTTTATATGATATATCCAGCATAGGCAAATCCACAGATAGAAAGAAGATCTGTGATTATTATGATGTGATTGGTAAGGGGAAATGGAGAGTGATAACTTAATGACTATGGGGTATTTTTCCAGGGATAGAAGTTTTGAAAATAGAGATGTTTTTTGCACTACATCATAACTACACTAAATGCCACTGAACTTTACATTTTAAAATGGTTAATTATATGTTAAAGAATTTCATTTCAACAAATCCAAACACTAGATATCAAAAGAACAAGACAGAAACGAAGAACAACTATGACAAACTCATCAGCATACTGGACACAGATAAGAAAAAAATTAGTTAACAGTAAGATGAGTCGACAAAACTTCTCAAATGGAAGTGGAAGAGAAAAAAGACATGAGGGAAAAAACAGAACAAAATATCTTAATAGGACAATTTCAAAGATATAACACATGTTATTAACATATCAGAAGAAAAAGAGAGAATACAGCAGAAAGATATTTAAGGTAATAAAAGCCAATAAAGTTCCAAAAGTAATAGCAGATATAAAACCATATATCTAAGAATTTTGAAGAACATCAAATAGGAAAAACATTTAAAAAATCCTACATTTAGGCATACAGTATTCAAAATGCAGAAAACCCAAGACAATGAGCACATCTTAGAACAAGATGAAAAAGGAAACCCAGATAAGCTTACCTATAGAGGAACAAAGATAAATATTATGAAGGACGTCTCATAAGAAACCATACAAACAATAGAGCGTAGTAAATATTCTAAGTATTGAAAGAGAAAACCACTGGCCTAAAAATTTATATCCAATGAAATCATCCTTCAAAAGTGAATAAGAAATAAATCATTTCTCACACAAACAAAACCCAAGAAAATTAGCTGGCAGCAGGCCAGGCCTGAAAAAATAATAACAGTCCTTCAGGTTTGAAAATGTTAATAAAAGTAATAAGTAAGTGTTCATAAAAGAAAGGAAGTCACTGGAAAATGAATAATTGAAGATAAAATAAAATCTTTTATTTTTCTTATTCCTAATTGATTTTTAAATGACTATAGTAATTATAGAAACAATGTATTTTGTGAATGCAGAGTATGTTTAAGTGAAATGAATTAATAGTACTATCATAAATAATAGAAAAGAGAACTTGAAAATATTCTGTTTAAGATGTACCCCACTCCCCACGGCTGCAAAGAAAATAATATTGCAATTTTAGGAGAAACCACAGAATTTACATGAACAGCAACATGTTGGACTTCAGTTTTTAGTTCTTTACTCAAATGTCATGTGATTCTTTTTTTTTTTTTTTTTTTTTTTGCAGGGGTTGGGGAGGACCCAGAATTGAAGTCAGGGGCACTGGACCACTGAGCCACTGAGCCACATCCCCAGTCCTATTTTGTATTTTATTTAGAGACAGGGTCTCACTGAGTTGCTCAGTACCTCGCTTTTGCAGAGGCTGGCTTTCAACTTGCCATCCTCCTGCCTCAGCCTCCCAAGCCACTGGGATTACAGGAGTGCTTCACCAAATCCACCAGTCATTGTTATTCCTGAAATAATTCTGAACTATGCCAAATTCTCCTTGACTTTAGAATAGAAGCTTTCAGTGAATCTTGCAAAAGCAAAACTTCAGGTAGAGAAAGTTCAAAGTAATTGAAATAATCAGATCATGTTGCCAATTTCAAGGTAAAATTATTAGTACCCTCTTCCCAAAACTGATTAACTGATCAGTTAATATCTAGCATTGTGTTTGCCAAAAGTGAGAAGTAAAAAAAAAAAGAAAAGAAAATAGGAAAGAGAAAAAATATGACATTAAACCATATTCTTGTCTTTGAAGAATTTGATTTAGATGGGAAAACAAATGTTGTGCCTTGTAGGAAATCTCCCTCAAAAAAGGGGGAGAGGCTTCTTCAGGGAATAAAGTTGGTAAGTGTTTAGATGTCTTCATCCTTTGTACATAAAGCTGAGTTGCATTTAGGAGAAGGATACTGCCTTCTTGTTATCAAGGAAAGCTGAAGTAGAAAACTGCAAGATGAACTGCCACACGGATTTGTTTGCAAGAAAATCCCCCCACTCCCAGGAGTAGAACAGGCAGCCATAACCTAATCTCAGGCTCTAAATGAAGGAGCTCACAGTTGGAAATAGACATTTTCTTTTATTTTTTCCAATCTACAGTGAAAAGGGGGGATAAAATTGAGGAAAACTGCTCTCTAAAACTTCTAAGAGAAGGGCTGTTATCATGTTACTTCTGTCTCAATAGCTCTCCCAGCTCTTCATGATTACTGCAGGCACTGTCTTATCCAACTCTATCAAGCCCAGTTTTTGGTCAATCACAAAAAGACTGTGACAAATAATTTTTAAAAATAAAAATTACAAATGGCAAAATTATTCTTTTAATGCACAACCCTTATGTTGGTCTATGCCTCCATTTCCTGAGTAGGTCTCTTGTTTGGTGTTTTGTGCTACTTTTCTAGTATCAACCACACCCATAGTGCACATTTTACCATTTTGACCCTTGGAGGAGAGCCTAAACTTGGAAACATTTACAAAGCAACCCAAATAAAGAATGCAAGTGAAAATTTTCATTTTCCCCACCTATATTACTAATATCTAATTCTGTATTGATGTTTTTCAAATATGACTCATATCTAATAAGTCCATCCAAAGCATTCAACTTGGGTTTGGGGCATGTGCACACACACCTGTGTTGTATGCACAGACACATACATATACTTTCTGCTTCTGTGGATTGGTTCATATATCATGCACTATACTGATCAAAGAGAATTTGTTCTGCCTTCTTATAGAATTAACTATTAAACTATGAGTAAGTGGATGAGGCAATCTGAATATTGCTTTGAATTTTTAAACTTTTATCAAAGAAATATGTGAAAATAATTTAAGAAGTCAAAAAAAATTAAATAATTTTGCTTGCAAAAAAAAATTGGGAGACCCATTTTTATACCACTCAGTTGCCAAACTCCACAAAGGCAACTCTTCATACCATTTTTTTTTTTAATTTATTTTAGCTGGGCATGGTGGCATACGCCTGTAATCCCAGCGGCTCGGGAGGCTGAGGCAAGAGGATCATGAGTTCAAAGCCAATTTCAGCAAAAGTGAGGCGCTAAGCAACTCAGTGAGACTCTGTTTCTAAATAAAATACAAAATAGGCTGGGAAGGTGGTTCAGTGGCTGAGTACCCCTGAGTTCAATCCCTGGTACGGGGTTTGCAATGTAGATAATTAAATTACACTTTAACTTTCTTCCACTACCATCTTCTCAATTCTACACACATATACTATTAATTTTCAATCCTCCCAATATATTCACTTTTGTGGAATATTCTACATATATACATTCTTATGCATTTGTAGATGAGATTTAGAATCTATGTAACATATATATTTTCTTTTCTTGGATATCTTTGTGCTTTTCTTTGAGTTTATTATAGTCTAGATTTTTGTTTGCTTTGCCTTAATTTTCAAGTAGCAGCAACCTATGCCAATCTCTCACACTGAACAGGGGAACTCTTATTGCAGGTAACCACATCTGACTTTCTGACTCTCAGTGTCCTTTTAGGTCTATCCCTCCTGAAACTCTATCCTGATTCTGTAGGCTCATGCACAGCTGTTGACTCAGAAATAATTTCCCACATCCTCTTTACTAGACGTCCTTTTTGTCATGTCCCATTTCTTTCTTATATTTTACTGATTTTCATTTACTGAAGTATGTCTTCCATTGATTTTTTAACAGAAGCACATTAGGAAAATCATTATGAATTCTTCTTGTTTAAGAATGTCTCTCTTGGGGGCTGGGGTTGTGGCTCAGCCGTAGAGCGCTTGCCTCACATGTGTGAGGCACTGGGTTCCATCCTCAGCACCACATAAAAATAAATAAACATAATGAAGGTATTGTGTCCATCTACAACTAAAAAAAATGAAAAAAGAATGTCTCTCTTATTTGTATCTTCTTGTCTTAGTTTACAATTTGGTTGGATGAAGCATCTAAGGTTGAAATCATCTTTCAGCTTCAGAACTACTATTGTAAAATCTAATGATACACTTATTTTCAAATCTGTCTGCATGTTTCTTCGCTCTGTGGAAGCTTCTGAGGACTAAAATTCTATGAAAGTGTGCCTTGATAGAAGTTCCTTGTCATTTATTGACCTCAACTGTTTTTTTTAAATATATATCTGATATCTACATTCATCTCTCCTGGCACTTGCTTTTTTTGTATTTCACTGGTTATTTTCTCTCAGCTGTTTTCTCATTCCATTTTACCACAACTCTATTAGACAAATACAGAAACTTCTGAATTAAACTTCTAATTTACTACACTTGTTTCTACAATATTCTAACCCTTCATTGTCCTATTCCTCTTTCTGTGCCAGTTCCTCCAACCCATTTCTCTACCAACATTTCTTTTGACTGTTTAAATTTAAAAATGTTTATTATTCCCAGAAAGTTATTTTTTGATTGTACTCTATCCTAGTTTTATAGATTCCATGTCTTCTTACATCTCTCTGAATATTATCATGGATCATCAAATGTCTGATAATGGAATCGGTTGAAAAAATAACATGACACATGTCCTGAGTATATATTGATTCAATTTGTCTTATTTATTCATGTACTTGGATCTCACTAAATAAAATATATATGTATTTGGGTATGTGTGCATATGTGTATATTCATACATGAAAATAATACTGTTTTCTAAACATATAGTGGATGAACTGAATAGTCTGTATTTGCAAAATATTTTTGTTGGACTCCTTTAATTTTAAAAATCTAATCTTTTTGAAAACAACTTGCAAATAACAAAAGACTTAATGCAATATTTCAACAAGGCAATGTTAAAGTTAACAATTTTGTCTATGTAATATTAGGAGGAGTTACATTGTATTTTTTTCTCATAAGATCTGTGACCATTTGTAGTATTTGTGGGTGGGTTTTGGTGATAAGATTAGAATATTTTATAGGTAAGTCAAAATGAATATCAAGTAACATGTCTGTCTGTTTTAAATGGTTGCAACCAAAAGAATTTATTTTCTTCATAGATAATTAGATTAGAACTTATATTTTATACATCTAACTACTAGTAATTATATGATTACCTATTAAACCTTTGGAACTCATTCTGCAGGTTCCAATAAACAATTAAAAGGAAATTTTATCAAGTTAAGCTAGTGGAGGGAAAGCTCCTAGAATCAGGAGTATTTTGAATAGATTTTATGTACTACTTAGAAACATTACTGACTATGAAAATGTCATTTACTATTACTGAGTAGAGAAGTTCTACATATATGTAAATGAACATTTTCTTTGGCCATTATTTGAATATCATATATCATGATAAATTTGGTCAACTTCTTTTGAAATCAAAACTTCTTTTGACAGTATAAAAATATACTGTTGTCCATAAAATAATAAAGCATAACATATTGATTATGTTAAATACTTAATAAATAGAAAGAATAAAATATCATAAATATATACAAAATTAAATTTATGTATCTTTATGTTTGTATATATGTATTTTCATGTGTGTGTGTGTGAGACTGTATAGTAGTACCCACTCAACCCACAATCCTAAATAATGCTCAGATGCCTCTAAATGTTCTTTTGATGTTTGGATTTAAACTATATTTAGAATAAGCATCAAGTGTTTTGGTTTAAAAATTATTTGAATTTTTGGAATAATATAGATGGAATAATTATTTTCAGTTAGAACTCTCTTTTTTCTTTTATGAAATCATAGTTTATATTTTAAAATTTTAAAAGTAGTCCCAATATTAAATTATCAATCTTTAAATAATTTATGCTTGATTCTTACCATAATTTCTAATAAATCAAACATTCTTCTCTTTCATTTAACACTATGCCTTTAGTCTTCCTAAAAGTATATTTGGGTTATTAATGTTTTTCTTCTAAATTTGAATTTCATATTACACCAATGGCATTGGCTCACATATTTAGGATAAAGCACAAGAAATGCAATACAGAGAGAGTACAATGTTATACTTTCATAGAGAAGTCCAGAACACATCAATAATTTTGCTCTTAAAATTAACTTTTTCATTAAAAAATAAATTAGTAAAAATAGTAAAAATAAATTAGATTTACTATTGATAAAAATATGAGTTTAAAATCAAAATTAAGGCTAAATTTTAGATTGTATATTATATTAAATTGTTTGTAAAACTCACAATGCTATCATTTTGTCTCCATCTTTCTATTTTTATCATAAACCTAATTTGAATGTTACTGGACTTGTTTCTTTTTATACTTGAAATCAAATAATATAGTAAGTGAATGAGGAGAGGAAAATACAGAAATATTATTCAAAGAGTAATTCCTCAATATTTTGATGACTTTTCAGTTGACTACCCTTCTGATAAATGTTCCTGTTCATACACTGTGAACACATGAAATTACACCCTAACCAATGTAGCTTTCACATGCAGAAGAAGTAAGGAAAATAAATATATCAAAATACTATGTAAAATTAGAGTGCTATGAGCTGATGACTGTAAGTGGGCTGTTCTAACAATTGACCTTGGCTCTGTTTTAAAGTAACTTTCTCACAATGAATCCCATTATTATAAAAACCTATATAATAAACGCTTGAAGCCTGCTCATTGTCAGTCCTCTCCCATCAGTCCTCTCCCATCAGAAGTCCCTGCACCATGGGTCCCACTTTTCTATAAATAAATAAATAAATAGAGTGCTAAAGATTTTCATCAGTCAAAAAACTAATGAATGGTTTAAGAGGTTATTCCCTAAGTCTTTAAAACACCAAGACTGTACCATAAAAAGTGATTTTTATTATTTCAGTAACATAGGGAAGCAGCAGCTCTTCCTTACTTCCAAAAAACAGGAGGAAAGGATTCATTACTAATCACAGTCAATGCCCCAAGAAAGAACACAAGTTTCCAAAGCTATGTGATGTGCCTAAGAGATCCATGAATTGTGAAGGGATCCAGAATATCATTTACACTTTGTGGTGTTCCACAGTCAGGTTGATTTGCTTCTGAAATAGTATCTTATAAGGTTCTATGCTGTCAGCTTGCACCAGCCCAATCCCTAATTGCTTTCACAAATCTAAAACAAAATATAAATCAGTCTTCACGACAGGACTTTGACTTGCACAGTACTAGAATTTCAGAGCTAATCCTTTTCTAAAAAAATCTTCAGCTCTTTAAAAAACCCAAGGAGATGACAACTTAATCTGGTATGAAGGTGGCACAAATGAGAGGAAAATGGGAGAGAATGACTCTATCTCTACTTTAGTTGAAGCAATGATATAAATTTTAAAAAGTGGTAACAATGTAAGTTTTATTAATAACTCCAGTGGCTTCAGCAAAGGATGTACAGTATAGTGTATATGTAATTATAGTCTCTGTATTAATTTGGTCAGTTAGCCTGACATTTTTTGAACCCCAGTAATCTGGTTGATTTGTTCTTTTAATTGACTAGTATCTTGTTTCAGAGAAACTATCTATATTGAAAGCTCCAAATAAAGCAAAAGTTACAATACAAATTTTGAAGTACAATTTCAACTTATATTCCAATATCCTAAAATGTCCAACTATTAAATATTGATTTTGATTATGAATGTTTGAAATAAACTAACAAGTTGATTAAAAATGTACTGAAGAAGGTAGAGGTTCACAGCAGCTTCGAATACAAGCTAAGCTCTTCAATTTATTGTTTCTGCCTCAGCTTTCTGTCTTTTCTTCCTCCTCTTCCTCTTCTTCCTCCTCCTCCTCATCGTCCTTATCCTCCTTCTTCTTTTTTTAAAACAGTTCTGGGAATCAAACTCGGGGCTCTGCAAGTGCTCTATCACTGACCCATAGCCCCAGTCCTTCCTGTTTTCTTATCTAAAAAATAAGATGAACATAATAACACACACTTGATTGGGGCTTTTGTCAGAACATAAGGCAATTAGATGAACATCTACCACATCACACCTTGTGATAGTATTGCTTGCTATTTGTTCACAAAGTTTATTATCATTGATGATTCTCTGTGACATAAAGCGTATTCTAATAAGTGGTTTAAAAAGAAAAGACTATGACAGTAATGATCCATTCTTTTGTAAATGTTATTATCTACCCACTTCCACAAACTTGTTTAAAATGAAGTCAAATTATAATAAAAATATGATATTTCATATTTTCCATGTGTGGACTAGCATATGTAATACAGGTGTCTCAGTCTGTTCCTGCTGCTATAACAAAATACCACAAAGTGGGTAACTTGTAGATAATAGTCATTTGTTTCTCACCATTTGGAGGCCAGGAGATCCAAGATCAAGGCATCAGCAGGTTTGGTGTTGGAGGAAGGCTCACTCTCTGCTTCCAGGATGGGATTTTGTGGCTGTGTCCTCACAGGGCAGGTGGCAAACACTGTTCTTACATGGAGAAAGGATAGAAGGGACAAACTCACTCATTCAAGCTCTTTTACAAGGCACTAAACCAACCCTGAGAGCGACCTCCTGCCCTAACCACCTTGTAAAGGCCTCACCTCTTTAAAATGCTACATTGGGAATTAATTTTCCTGCATGAATTTTGGAAGAGACACAAAAATTCAAACCATGGAAACAGACTTTAAAATCAAACAGACCTGAGTTAAAACCACAGCCTTGAAACTTGGTAACTACTGCAGAGGAATCAATTTCACCATACAAATGGCCCCTAAATCTCAGTGACTTACAATAGCAGGGATTCACGTCTTGTTTTAACGATACACACGTGTCCAGGTTCTTTTCATTTTGGGACCCAGGTTCACAGAGCTTCCTTTACTGAGAACATTGCCAGTCACTCTGGCTAAGTGAAAGAAGCATGGCTGAGCAAGAAGCAGCTGAGAAACATTCAACTCAGAAGGACCCATTCTGAGGACATCACACAGCACACCTGAATTCAACTGGACAAGGAGTGGACATTGAGTCTGTTCCCTCTATGCCTTCCACCATGCAAGAACATCGCATTTGCCTCTATTGCTGGACACCAAATCTGTCCACACCTTCCTCCTGGACTTCCCAGCCTCCAAACTGTGAGAAACAGATATCTGTTATTTACAAGTTTTCCAGGAACTGAATTCATCAAAATATCTGTGTGATCCTGAACTAGGCAGTCATTTTCTTGGTTTCACTTTCTGTATCTCTATACATTGAAGTAATAAGACTGACCCAGAAGATGTACAAAATATGCAGTGTCTGGCACATAACTGAACTATATTCAGTAAGTGTTTCTTTGTGTCTTTTCCTGGCCCTTGTTTTACTTCTAAGTTTGGTCAGTGGCTCTGGGCACATAATTTAAGATCTTTAATCAGTCTTCTCATTGATTCAAAGAAGTTATGCAATATATATTTTCTCCAGTTTCTGAAAACTCTGTAGTTCTACTATTCTATGAATTGTGAACTACATGGAGTATGCTGGTTGAAATGATAGTTGAGGATATTTTACACAGAATCTTCCTTTGTAAAGGTTGGTTTTGGACTTTTAAGGTAAGAATAGCAATACTGAAAGACTTCAGAGCATTTATGATTTCTAGTTTATGTTGTGGTAGGCTGTAAATATGCCTGTATCCCAATCCTAGAACCCCTACCTGTTCTAGGGCAAAGGGGAGTTTTGCAGGTGGCTAAAGAATTTGAGATGGGGAGATGCATTATTTGGATGAAACTGATACAATCACAAAAGTTCTTAAAATAGGGATTAGGGAGAATCAGAGAAGCAGCTGTGATGACAGGGTCAAGAATGCAGTGATATGCTCATGAGACAAGAAGTAACCTGTCCACCAACCTGTCCACAGTAACTTATCCTTCTGGAAGCTGAAAGAAGTGAGGAAACAGACTATTGCCTGGAGCCTCCAGAAGGATCTAGCCTTGCACAAACCTTGATTTTAGCATCTCACTTTCATTTCAGACTTGTGTCTGAAATTTGTGTCGTTTTAAGCTACTAAATTTATGCCAATTTGTTATAGCAGTTAGTAGGAAACTAATACATATGCCAAATGGGAGAATATTTTTTTTTAAACTTGAAGATACCTGTATCATTTCAAAGAGTGAAGACTTTAATAAACTTTTTAAATAGATATACTTTGGAAGAACAAAAAATGTGTATTTAAAAATTGGTTGCTTGTTAACTTTTAATGATTTTACTTACTTTATTCACTTAGAAATGGAAGTAGAAATCAAAGAAACCAAAGATTAACCTCTAATGCAATTTTAACCATGATCTTGTATAATGTATTTAATCTTCGAGTTTCTTATTTTCATTTCTTTATTCCCATGTTGATATTAAGTCAAATATTAGAAAACTCCCGATGAAGGATACTGTCACACTGCCAAAAGATTATGACTGAAAGAGCCATATATAAAATCAACAAGCCACCAAATATTTCACCAACCTGACCACAAATACCAAGACAGTTTCCATCTCCCACAGCCCTTCTACCATTCTCCATCTCCTCAGTCAAGGAAAACATGTCCATACCACATACACTCCAAGTCTAACTATACATAATGATTCCCACAAAATTCCCCCAAAGAAGGAGGAACATGGCCCTACCTATTAAAATCCCATCTGCCTTACCTGATTATATTTTCTCTTAACCAATAGGGCCAATTTAAAAAATCCACAAGTATTTAAATTTTCTTAGCCAAACAGTATGCTGTTATGAAAATGTAATTTTTAATAATTTTTATTACAATAACTTTCTAGAACTAAGAATATAGATTCACATAAACTGATCAAAAATTATCAATATATTTGTTCTCTAACACTATAACAAATTACCATAAATTTATTCACTTAAAAGAACACAATTTATTCCCTTACAATTCAGTAGGTCAGAAGTTTAGCATGGGTCTCCCTGGGCTAAAGGAAAGTGTTGTTGGGTTCTTTATAGAGGCTCCAGAGGAGAATCTGTTTTCTTGCCCTTTTCAGCTTCCAGAGGCCACTTGTAGACTTTAGCTCAGGACCTGGTCTTCCATCTTTGAAGTCAGCCATGTCACCTCTTTCTGAAAATGTCTTTCATTGTCACATCTCATTAAATACAGATAGGAAAATTTCTCTACCTCTAAAGGAATCATGTAATTAGATTGGAGCCACCAGATATCTCAGGGTGATCACCCCATCTCAAAATCTGTATCCTAAATCAAATCTGCAGTCTCTTTAGCTATGTAAGGTAACATATTCACAGTTCCAGGGATTACAGAGTGGGAATCCTCAGGAACTACTATTCTACCTACCACACACAAGAACACACACAGAGAAAAGTGAAATTGAACTCCATGGGAGACTGGTGTAAGTAGAAACATGATGACCAAAACACCAGTCAATTGAGCCAAATTATAAGAAAGAACATATACACCAGTTATTTTGTGTTATCTGATTAAATAAAACAAGCAAGTGTTTCCTACCAGAATTGGCTTCAGTTGGTTCTTTACACAGCTACCTTACGTTCTCTGTACTTTAAATGTGTGACGAGGAAGGTGGAGAGATTGAGAAAAGAATTGGAATCAAAACTAAAAGAATATCATTATGAATTCTGAATTCCCCAATCTTGAGAAGGATAGACATCATTGAGAAGCAAGGTGAATGATTTGAGATGTTGCCATAAACATACTTGAATGCCTGGAGCTTCTTCCACTCATTCAATTAACAGAAATATTTTGTTCCTGAGATGCTTCAGGACTTGGATAAGGTACTACAAAGAGATGGATGAGCAAGGCGGAGATTGTCCTTGTCTTCATGTTACACATAGTTTAGCAGGGAAGGCACATGTTAAAGTCATGATATCCACACGATGAGGTATTGGGCTGAGCCCATGAATAGGCAAAAGCTCTAAGTGGACATATAAAGACATAAAAGTGAAGAAAAAGCATTTTTTGAGTGATCTCTTTGTAACAAATAATAAACTTCTTTAATTCAAATTAATAATAGTGATCCAAAAATGTTGATAATGACTGATGGTGGAGAGATTTGACTTCTTGAAAGCAGATCTATACTAAATTCATCTCAGGAGCACAACTAAAACACAGTTAGCTTTAGCTAAAAAGCATCAAATGATGTTAAATGTATGCCAACATGAAATTACTTTTAAAGTATAGTATTTGTTACGATCAAGTAGTACTTTAGCCAAGACTAATACTGGGCCTTGAGGTATGGAAACTGCTCTCAGTTCTGTGGTATGCCATGGTTTCTGTCCTGTCCATCATGTGGCGTACCACCAATTAGAATGACTGTACATACTGCTGCCAATATAGCTAGTCATGTCTTTACATTAAATCATAACCCTCTACTTTGCATTGGCAATATAACATGAAAGAGCAAAAGAAAATGTTGGAAAGTTCCTTTTGGTACACATAGACATTTCTACAAATCAAAACAATGTTTAAAGTTTCTCTCATAATTCCACCAAACTTCTTACCCGAAAGTACATACTTGGAATAACAATTTAATATCACTGTATCAATGTTTCTCTCTCTCTCTCTCTCTCTCTCTCTCTCTCTCTCTCTCTCTCTCTCTCTCCCCCACCCCACCCCCCAACTTTTTTTTTGTTTGTATATGCCTGTGTGTTTGTGAGATAAGTTATGATACACTGTTTTGTATCTTGTTTGTTGTTTCTAAATTTGTGGATCACTTTTTTACACTGTAGATTTTACTTTGGAAACTCCGATCATAAATTGACAATAAAATATTCTAACATCAAAATTAAACTATAAGTTGACTGTAAAACACTCCAACAACCAGATTTAACCATAAGTTATTTAATTTTCCTTTCTTTGTGGAAGTTACTTAGTACTATTTATTATTAAGTAAAGCTGTGATGAACGCTGCTTTACTTAGTTTTGTGTGTGTGTGTATTCTTATGATAAATTCTAGAAATGTAGTTATGAGTCTAAAGGTATGAATATTGTATTGCTCTTTATACAAAATGTTCTCCAGGAAATCTATACCAATACGTGTTCTTAGCTTATATGTCACAGCACCCTTTACAATATGAAATTTTCACAGTTATTTTATTTGTCAATCTTTAATTTTTGCTGTTTAATGGAAAATACAAATGCACCAACTCCAAGACGACCTGCAAGGATTCCTGTTTTCTGCTATTCATATCCTTGCCTGATTCCTTCCCCTTGAGTTCTTCTGAATTCCTGTTCTGTCTGAGTTGTGCTGCTATAAAAAAAAATACTACAAACTGTGTGACTTATAAAGAATAGAAATTTATTTTTCACAGTTCTGGAGGCTAGGAAGCCCAAGATGGTGTCTTGAGTATTATATTCTACACATGATGAGGAACAAAGTTCTTTGTTTCCATGGCAGCAGGGAGGAAGAGAACAAATACACTTCCATAAGCCCTTTTTATAGCAGCATTAACCCATTCATAAAGACAGAATCCTCATGACCTAAACACCTCCCATTAGATTCCACCTCTCAACACTGTTGCATTGGAGATCTAGTTTCAATCTGCATTTTGGTGGGGAAAAAAAACATTAAAACAATAGCAATTCCTGATTTGCTTCTTTTGAACAGAATACTGCAGAAACAACAATGGGATGTCACTTCCAAAATTAGGTTAACAAAAGACAGTGGCTTCCCAAGTAGCTGCTTGTTTTCTCTGTCTCACTCCCATTCTAAACTCTGAGGAAAGCTGCCATTGTAATTAGCCCTGTTAAAAGCCATACATGGCAACAACTGATATCTCTTGCCAACAGCTAGCAAGAGTCAGCTGAATGATATCAAAATCAGATCTCAGCCCAGTCAAACCTTGAGGTGACTCCAGCTTAGCTGGGTATCTCCATCACAGCCTAGTGAGAACAAAATAAGCCATGCCTGGATTCCTCACCTACAGAAAATATGAGGTTATTAATGTTTGTTAGTTAAGCCACTAGGTTTGGGGGAGTTTATTACATATTAAACAGACAAATTAATGCAGAAGGTTAATGGTTACCTTATAACTATTTTAATTCTAATTTTAATGGAGTCGTGTCATTTACATAGATTGTGGTGTGTTTCAGTGACTTACCCTTTATACATTTTTTCTAATTTCTTATAGTGATTATCCCCTTTTATTTTAAAGAGATTTTTTATATGTTAAAATTCTACTGGCTTCACTGTCATGCATAATTACTAATATTTTTCCATCTTATTATTTACCTGTTTCTTACAATGGTGTTTTAACAAGAATAATTTTTAAAACTATGATTGAAATTCTTTCTTTTTTTTATTTTTCAATAGAAACATCATTTCTTAGAAAACATGAAAAAACTCTAATTAGTAATTAATATTCCATATTTATTTTATATCCTGCCACTTAATGCCTCTCTTAGTTCTAATAGTTTATCAGCAGACCCTCTTGGGTATTCTAGAAAAATAATCACATAATCTGCTAATAGTGATGGATTTGCATTCTTCCTGAGAGTTATAAGTTTTATATATGCCTTTGTCTTATTTTCTTGGTAAGAACTTTCAGAAGATATCAAGTCATGAATAGTATTAATGACCACAGTTGTTCCTCGTGTCTTTATTTAAAGGATTGGTCATAGTAGATCACCTTTAAGTGAAATTATTTATATAATCATATATTATATGCAAAGAGGTATATGATAATATTTTTTAAAAACAGATAATAGTCTTATATTCACTTAGCTGTTTTTTATTCCTAGGACACTAATAATTTCTATTTGTTTTACATACTGAATCAATGAAGTGTTATGTGATACCTCTCCTTTGTGAAATGTACTGATGAGTTACAATAACTTCTGCTATGGCAAGCATTCTATGAATAGATTGGGTCCTGATGGTTGCTTTTTATAAATGTCTACTCCCTGTCATTATAAGGTTTCATGAGTAACCCCTCTTTCTCTGTGTATGGGGATTTCATTGTTTTAGGTGAGCAATGACTATTTTTAAACATGAGAAATCATATTGCACATTTATGCTACTTTGATGGGCTAATTAGTCTTTCATCCAAACCCAAGGGACAATCTAAACAATCAAGAGAATCATATGAAACATACCTATGGAGAGCCAACACTGCCCTTGGTGCATTTGATTGACTGTTCTCAAGTATTATATAGTTGTTCCTGCCCATGACATCCCATCCTTACTTGCCATCCAACCTTTCCTCAAAGGCTGTAGTAGCTGTTGCTGGTGAATCCAGATTGATGGGCCTATCCTTATCCTTATCCATATTCTATAAGTTTTCTCTCCTTTGTATCTTTTACCTTTCTCTTCTTGTCTGAGGATCTATTAACTTCACATTCATTTCCTTTTCTTCTTCTGCAAAATTTACTCCTCCAGTGATCTTCTAGTAAATTCACTTATATTAAAATATAAATGAATGACAAAAACTTTTCAAAAAAATTTTTAAGTATAACTTGAAATATTTACAATTAAATGGTGTTTGAAAATTAAGGAGGAAAAAGTGATTTTTTTTCCCCACAAACTAGGTAGCTAAGACTGTTACACACACTGCATATCAGGCTTATTTTGTCAACTAACTCACAATGCAAGGCCAAGCTAATACACATCATTTGTACATAGTAGAACACACAATAATAGCACAGTTCTTAGTCTTAAATGCATAATCAAGTGCCAAAAGGCAATTTTTCTCTTTGCTATTATTCTTCCTTACAAGAATATAAGTGTATTATTTTGAATATCAAGAGCCATGTGTTTCCCTTCATTTCCTGAAAGATAAAGACATTCTTCAAACTCAAGAGAGCAACTGGGCATGGTGGTGCACAACTGTTACCCTGGCTATTCAGTAGGCTGAGATAGGAGGATCTCAAGTTTGAGGTTAGCCTCTGCAACTTAATGAGAACCTGTCTCAAAATAAAATATATATATGTGTGTATATATATATATATATATATATATATATATATATATATATATATAAATGATAGGCTTAGTGGTAGAACATCCCTGGGTTTAATTCACAGGTGTGGGGTTTTTTTATTTTTTAATTAAGAGGTCAATGTGTCTACAAATCTTTAGACTCACATTTTATTAAAAGATCGTTCAATGGGCTGGGGATGTGGCTCAAGCGGTAGCACACTCACCTGGCATGTATGCGTCCTGGGTTCGATCCTCAGCACCACATACAAACAAAGATGTTGTGTCTGCCGAAAACTAAAAAATAAAATATTAAAATTCTCTCTCTCTCTCTCTTTAAAAAAAAAAAAGATTGTTCAATTTGAATACTTTTCAAATATAGGGAAACTAGTACTTTAGCCAGACTTATTTAAAAAGTCTTGAAATGATAATTTTGTTTTGAATATCTAAAAACAATACACCTGAAAATTGCTCTGTTTGGCAAAAGTAATTATGCTGAAGCTAGTCCCCCTAAACCAAGGGCACCATATATCCCATTGACATAAATCTTGCCTTCTCTATGAGGCTCTCCCTAACCTCATCTGAAATCCTAATCCACCAAGCCCTGTTTCTAAATTCCTAACCTTACATTTTTCTTCATTGCATTTGCTAAGATCTTGTACATTTACTTTTTATTTTATATTTTCTCTCTAAACATAAGAATTTAAACTTTGTAAGAGCAGAGACTTTGTTTAGATCATTGCATATCCATAGCCCCTGTACCACTGTCTGGCAACAATCATCCCTTGGTAACACATCAGTTGCATAAATTAGGGACATTAAATATTTGTGAAAATATGAAGCAAGTGCCTAAATATGGGTGGTGAATGCTCAACAAATGTTTATGGCCTTTGAAAAACAAATTTTTCACAAGTACATATGGAAGCAATTAATGTAATGTAACTGGAAACACATCTGTTATATTTATAGCATGTGATGTTATATATTTATCCAAGGACAGTATTAGAATAAATTTGGATTTTGGTTAAAAATATATTGAAATATTGATCTATTTCAGTGGTGTTTATTAAAATATGCTTTATTAAAATATTTAATCTAATATTTTATGACTTTGAATATTCCAATATTCCAAAGAAAACTAAACATGTGTTAAAGAGCATTGGACTTATTAGCTTTACATTCCACTAGTTATTTTCTTTAATATTCAGCAACGATATGTAATATGTTGTAATATAATTTTATTGTGGAGGAATAAACAACCATAATAATTGATTAAATGTTCAAATTCTTTCTTTCTTTTCTTTTTTTAAATTTTTTTTAGTTATTGATGGACCTTTATGCTATTTATTTATTTGTATCTGATACCGAGAATCAAACCCAGTCCCTCACGCACACCAGGCAAGTGTTCTACCACTTAGCAACAACCCCAGCCCTACATGTTCAAATTTTAATTAAAATTCACTTGTCATGAAATCGCACTGCTTTCTGTTAAAACAATAAGGTTTCACATCATAATTGCTAAAATATTTTTGGTTCCATTTTCTGTAATCAAAGCAAACCAGCTCTGCCATGCAGAAATTAAGCATGCTAAATTTACGAAATTTATTGTGAGAATAAATGGAACTCCCAATATTTCTTCCTTTTAATTAAAATATGGCTGGATTTTGAAATTCTACTATTTGGGGATCTCATTATTCATACTCTTCTCACTTTTAACTCCACAGAAATATTTAGAAAAACCTAATTTGATTTTGAAAATACTTGACAGATAATTAGTTCTGCAAACATTGCATGCTACTCAAAAGAATCACATTTAAAACAAGTTTCTCTGTTGAATCAGAGCAACATTAAGCTCAGTTACAAATGTACCTTCTAATTGTTTAAGGTAACAAATGGCTGCTTACTCTATGCTGGAGTTTTAACAGATTTCAAATCCATGCTTATTACAACCCAGAAGAGATGCCACAAGGTCACAGGAAATATTTTTTTCCATACAGACCATTGCAAAGCATGTTAATGTGAAGCCCAGATATCATGGAAGTGTGACACGCCAACACAAAGCTGGAGTCCAGGAGCGCCTGTGGTGGTGGCAGGCTACAGCCGTGCACAAGTGCTTGCAGCTGCAGTGACATGGTGCTAAGCATGTTTTAAGACTAGTCCCAGTCGAGCGGCATCTTATCCAACCAGAAACAATCCCACAATCCAGCTCTTTTTAAGTGATCATCCTTGTATCATAACAGATTAAGGTTGCAGCTACTTTGGATTATGTTTAATCTAACCTTTATCCATTCACATCTTCACCTGAAACTTACAAGGACCAAGAGTCAATTGCCAGGGCATAATTCACAATGACACTGATCTTTCCTTCCTCACTCTAATTATCTGGATTAAGAATAACACTTTTGAGTAATTATTTTCACATTGGATAAACATTAAGCTTTCCTGGATTTATCTGAGCTTTTTCCTAACATGAAATAGATCCAACCAGGCTTATAAGAACATAACTGACAGCAGTGACAGCTTAATCAAGGCAACCCTAAACAACTAAAACAATAAGGAAATGTTTATTTCTCATTGTTTAGAATATTCAGGAATCAGAAACTTAACAAATTAAGAGGCAAAAAAAAAGGTCCACATTCAACAACCAATTGGAATGTTTTAACTTCCTTTTTCTTTCTATATAAGCATTCAGCAATCTGCAACTGAAGTTCAAACTCAGAGAAACTGAAAGCCATCATTATGATGACATAAAATTGACAGACTGATACCAGCCATGAAAACTAAGTACCTTCATTTTCCTAAGCAATGTAATGTCCTAAAGAGAAGGAACACATTCCATTACATTATATTTGAATCAATTTTCTGAAATCAGAATTAAGGCACATAAAGTAACTTGCCATTATCACTTCTGATGGCTATTTTTGATCATTCTGAATTGTCTATCCAAGATTGCACACAATCCCTAAAATTGCTATCACAAACAGCCTGGAAAAATCTTCCAAGCTTGTCTTTGAAACTATCTAAGATCATATACAATTACACACTAAAATCACATCACAAAACCCAATTACACTTTGGCTTTGCAGATCCACAGATAACCTCTTAAAGAGCAAACTCCCTCACTGTGTCGACCTCTGACCTCAAGCTCTTTTTCCAATCTGCAGCAGCAGCCCTGCATGTTTTCTAGCGTGCAAAGAACCCAAACTCGGGTTAAAAAAAAAAAATACCCTGTAGGACTTTTGAAGGGTGCCAAGTGTTTAAGGTGAAAGTTGATATTGCTAATGTTTTATTTCTGACCTTTTACTATAATATATATTGTTCTCTCACTTACTTATAACCAAACAATTTTAATGGAGAAATTTTCATTCAGTACGCTTGCTTTTAATGGTTTCATAGTTCATAGGCAGTAATATTGTTTAGCTTCAAAGAAATATGATCACTGATTATTTTAATCGGATTGAAAAACACAGTGTAAAAGACAGATTTCAACCAAATTCCAAATAAGCATTAAAATGAGAAGAATAAAATAAGTGAGCTGCCTTTTACAACAGCTATCTCCTACAAGTCTTTGATTAGATGTTTGTTAATCTGAATTTAAAGCATTATAATCATGTAGTACATAATTCTCCATAAAACCGGGATGGACTCTAATATTATATGGACTCTCCACCACAGAGTCTAAAGAAATCACCTAAGAGAAACTATAGAATGATTATTTGTGGCACTTTCTGTGGGTGAATATGAGTAGTAAGGTAAATAAGTCATCATCTTATTCTACATGTGAAAAAAGACTCAAATTTTTTGCTAGCTCTTCTTCTCATTTGGGGTCACTACAGTTTTACTTACCTGCTGAGTTATCTGTGCCCTTAAAATTCTTCACCTATCCCATAGCAATCTTGAGATCATAAGACTTTTCAGAATGTAATGGTACTTGGAAGTCATCTGTTCTAACTTCCCAAACCTGACCTCTGTACAGTAAGCTAATGACTGGTAAATGCTCCTTAGAATATCCAGGGTAATGATGCCAAGTTGGTAGCTAAGTCAAAGCTTTTCTTCTGCAGTTGTCCTCCTTTCAAATGAAATATCTAGATTTTGTCTGTAAGATGTGAACAAAATAAAACTGTCATGACATTTAAATCATGGCATCTTCAGTAATTGGCCATTCCATGCTCAATTCCTTGGAGATATTACTTAACACATAGAAATACCCCTGTTCACCGCCTCAGAAGGTCCAGAATGAGTCAGGAAACATTGGGCCTCAGAAATGTAATGTCAGCCAGGCGCGGTGGTGCAGGCCTGTAATCCCAGCAGCTGGAGAAGCTGAGACAGGAGGATTGAGAGTTCAAAGTCAGCTTCAGCAAAAGCGAGGTGCTAAAATACTCAGTGAGACCCTGTCTCTAAATAAAATGGAAAATAGAGCTGGGGATGTAGCTTTGTGCTGGAGGATCCCTGAGTTTAATAATCCCCAGTACCCTCCCACAAAACCATGCAGTGTCAGCAAGAACAAACCACTAAGAATTTTGAAAAATATTTCCTTAGAAGAACAATACACTGGAATAAAAAGGATGATAGAGAATCAATATGATCAAGATTAAATGAACATCCTTGGGAGTTCATAAACATGAGTAAGTGCAAATATTTGAGTTCATATCTGAATGATGTATTATAAAAAAATAATGTTCTGATTTTTTAACCTAGAATAATGTATCATTTCCAAGTGTTTTTTTTTTTTCCTTAAAATTAGAATGCATGGATATTTATTCATCTATCAAGTCAGGCTAGCTGGTTGCTTTATGAGATCAGGAGCTATATTTTTGTGTTTAGTACGCGCATTGACAGTTATTAGTCAAACAAAATTCTCAAGAGTACTCAGATATGTGAAATAATGTGAGCTGCAATTTAATTACTCTAATTACTGATATCTAAAATGCCATCTACCATTTGAAATCATTGTGAATTCCCCCTCATGCCCATCTTTGTCCCTTCTGTAATGATGAAAGAAAACAACTTTTAATGACTGAGTTTCTAAAGATCTGCCAAGGGTACAAGAGAAGCATCTGCAAATGTAGGTAAGATTTCTGAAATCTGAAAAGACCAAAATATATTCTAGGGTCTGAAAATAGTCTGACATTGGGAATGTAATACTAAAGAAAAATTTAAAGAAATCAAAAATAAATTAGGTGCTTGGTGGACAAAGGTGTGAAATCTCTAACTGCTGACGATGCTTTATAAACATTTATGTTATCCTGGGGCTGCTCATACTTACGGACTTCCTGAACACTATATAATTTCACCCATTGTTGTATGAGCCGCATTCCTCATACAAATGTTGTAGGAGCAGTGTAAGGCATGTGTTCTTGACAATCTGGACAATTCCTTCTTGACAGTGCTTAAAGAGAGGCTGAGGCTACATGACAGCCCCAGATGGTTTGTAAGTGAAGAGTAGAAAAAGCAATATAATTGATTTGGTGCTTGTTGAGATGCCCTAAATGTTCAGTTTCAACTTGTACCTAATCCATCGATTCCACCTTTCTTATTCCTACTTCATTTTTTAAAAGAAGCCCCAAAAGGGATTGGGGTTATGAGTCTAGTATTTTAAAAATATTGCAAAAATTTTGCTGGGAAAACAACTGCCTCACAACTTTACTGGTAAATTGCTAAGGCTGTTTGACATAGATGTTTAATCTCTAGAAGGCTCTACAAAGATGATTCAAAAGTCTTGGTCTCCCCTAATTAGTCTTCAGTGGGTTACTCTGGATAAACACCCTACATTGTTTCTAGAGATACAAAAAATAATTCACAGAAAATTTTAAAATTGGTCTTTGAGAGTTGAGACATTCCAAGATACTGGAAAGCAAATGATATTGATAAACCATAAATAAAATAGAAATAGGAAACTCAGAACTATGGAACTTGTTATGTTGGAGTTTTATTTTATTTTTACACTATTTGCTTTGATACAGTTGGTTGTGGCTTAGCGTGGTTTGGTTGGTATGCTTGTTTCAGGAGAGGAAAGCTGAGGAGGCTCGGAAATGGGTTTGGTTCTGAGTAATAATTAGTATTTTGAGGATCTCTTGGACTCCAGGGGCAATAAAAACAGTCAGAAAATTATTATATCTTTGTATCAAATTTTAATATGTGGTAGGGTTAATACTCCCAGTTTGATCCTAATTAAAATTGACTTGTCTATTTCTAGTCCTTTAAAATATATCATGGAGCCACCTTGCCAATTCACAATAAAATACAGGGGGAGTTTTAATTAGGATTATACTAAATCTGTGGACCAATTGGGACAGAATTCATATCTTTGCCAATAGT
The DNA here is from genome assembly GCF_047511675.1 of Marmota flaviventris. Lineage (NCBI taxonomy): Eukaryota > Metazoa > Chordata > Mammalia > Rodentia > Sciuridae > Marmota > Marmota flaviventris. Next base: position 86,766,402 of record NC_092504.1, read on the forward strand.
AGTCTTCAAAATCAGGAATATGGGATGCTTTCCCATATACTCTATTGTCTTTCAATTTCTCTCAGACATATTTGGTGAAGATGTTGGGATAGATCCTATAATTTGTTTTTTAGATTTATTTCTAAGCACTTCATGTTTTTATGCCATTGTCAAAAGTACCTTTTATTTTATTTTTTCCAATTACCACTGATACATGGATATAAAAATGCTTTAATGTTGAACTATTTCTTTTTTATTGTATAATTCCTACTTAATTTATCTTGCTTTCTTATATTAGATAACAATATCTGGTTCCATGTTGAATTTTGAATAAAAGTCTTAAAGTAATTCACCATTAAAGCCATTGTTGCGAACTATAATTTTTGTGGATAAATTTTATCCACAAAAACAGTTCTCCTCTATTTCTATATGCTAAATGTCATTAATAAATGATTTATAATTTTATCAAATATCTCCTTATATTTATTAGGGAAATTATATAATTCTTCTTCTTTTTGTTATAATCTGATGAGTTATACCAATTGATCATTTTATAATAAAGATTTTTTTTAATCCCTAGAATGAGTTCAAATTGGCTGTGATGTACATTTCACTTTATTCTACTATTTTTTGTTCCTACATTCAGTATTGTAAATCACATTTTAGAATCACTGCTTTCCATGCATGTAACATTTTCATTTTTTCCAATTCACAAAAGACACTAATCAAATAGAATTCATATGTCTTGCTGCTATAATTTAGACTTTAAAGGTCTTACAAAGGACCATATGTTAAATTTTTGGTTACTTATCTCACTGGGGCATGCCATCAAAGGGTATTGTGGAATTTGATCATCTCTTTCTCGTCTTTCTCCTCCTCTTTCTCTTCTTCCTCCTTCTTTCTCCTCTTCCTCCTCATCCTCCACCTTCTCCTCCTCCTCCTTCTTCTTCATCATCATTTTCTTATTCCCTTTCTGGAAGATGAGAAGTTTCACTCCACCACATATTCCCACCACAATGTGCTACCTTGCCATAGCACCAGTGCAATAAAGCTAATTAATCAGAGAGTAGAATCTGCCAAACTGAACCAAAATAAACATTTTCTCTTTATAAGTTGATTATTTCAGGCATTTCATTATAGTGATAGAAAGCTAACACATTCTCTATCCCCATAACTATGCAACATTCTTTCTTTCTTTTTTCTGTTCATTGTTAAATTCATAATTATTTATGTTGACATTGACACAATTTTAAAAATAACTACATTTTGTAAAATAATTTAAATGTGCATAAAAGTTTTAAAAATGGCACAGAGTATTCCAATATACTCCAAACTCAGTTTTCCTATTTTTAACATCTTTCATTAGTATGGTTTATTTGTCACAACCACTATACTACATCAACATGTTATTATTAGCTAAAACTTATATATATATATATATATATTTTTTTTTTCAGGCTTTCTTAGCTTTTACCTAATGTCCTTTTTCTGTCTCAAGACCCCCTTCAGGATACTATATAACATTTAGTTATTATGTCTCTTTAAGTTCAGGTAGACTGTGGCAGTTTCTCAGAGTTTACTTCTTTTATATGACATTAGCAGTACTGAGTACTGATCAGGTATTTTATAGAATGTCACAGAATTGAAGTTTGCCTGATCTTTTTGTCATGATCAAATTTAGATTTTCAGTTTCAAGGAAAAGACCTCAGAGGCAGAGTGCCATTATCATTACATCCTTACAAGAATGTGTTAGTAAAAGAATATAAGAGTTTCCAGGACTCATGCCCCTAGAGAAATATCTGTTTGAACAATTATTTATATGCAAAAAATACCTTCACAAGATCTAAGGAATTCAAGTGAGAGAATATACTACTTAGCTGCAACAGAGAAACAAGAAAAGCTGGGAAGAGGATAGGAAGAATAGCTTTCACTGCCTAGTGCAGGGCAGACACCATCCAAATGGTGTAAGGAGAGTAAAGTGAGGATCTAACTTTGCTGCAGACCCCAGCAGCAAGCCATTACCGGTGAACCCCAGTGCCAAGCCATCCTGCATGGACCCAAACCAGGCCAGCACCAAAGACTCATTCTCTGGGTTAAGTCAAGCACCAAGTTTCTTCCCATTACCCCAAGCTCCAGGTCAACTCATAAAGACCAAGAATCATACAGCACTCATGAGCTGAGGCTCCAGGCCCAACACCATAAGGAGATAAAATGTATACACAAAAAACATTTTTATGGACATTTTTTTAATTCTATTGTGCTATTTCTATTCTACTTGTTAATTATTATATCTTTGTATCAAGTCTTAACATGTTATAGTGTTGATACTTCCAATTTGGTCTTCACTGAAATTGTCTTGTCTATTTCTAGTTCTTCAAAATACACCTTGTCCATTGACAATAAAAAACAGGGCTGGGGCTGTAGCTCAGGGTTAGAGAGGTTGCCTCCCAGGTGTGAGACCCTGGGTTCAATCCTCAGCACCACAAAAAAAAATCAATCAATAAATAAAGATATTAAAAAAAAAAAACAGGGGGAGTTTTGTGGCCCCATGATCTAGTTCTGTCTTAGTGGATCCTGTAACTAAGTAAACCTAGAACTAGGTCTATACCTATAGATCCAGTGATTTGGTGTGTCCCAGCCCCAGGCCAGCTCCTTGGTCCCAGACCAACCCTAGTGGACCCCAGTGTCAGGCCAATTCCTACAGACTTACAATCATGAATGTACCTTTAGACCTAGGATCTATTCCCACCCTCATAGAACTTAGCACCAGATCTGTTGGCCTGAAGACTCTAGAAGGAAGCCTGCTGATATACCCTGTCAGCCACCACCCACAGAATCTCTGGATAGATTGACTGGTGAAAGGCTTTCCCCAAAGCCAGTATATAATGATTAGCAAGGTGCCTACTTCTTCAACTGCACAAAGAATGTGAGAAATAGGGAAACAAGGCAGCACCAAAGGAACAAACTAAAGTGCCAAACTGATCTAAAGAAATGAAAAACTACAAACTGTCTAAAAATTTGTTTTAAATAATCATCTTAAAGAAGTCAATCAATTACAAAACAACAAAGACAGATAGCTAAGTGTAATCAGGAAAACAATATATAAACAAAATTATATGTTCAACAAAAAATAAATTGTAAGAAGAACCAAAAAAAAAAAAAAAAAAAAAACTCTGGAGCTGAAAAACAGTGACAAAACTGAAAACTTTCAAGCAGAAAAAAAGAATTAATGAGCTCAAAGGCAGATCACTTGAAATACACAGAGATCTGAATATTTTTAAAATTAAAAAGAATGAAGAAAATCTGTAGAACTCATGGAGTACATCAAGTAAACAAATATACACTTTATGGTATCCAAAAATAAACAGAGAAAGAGAAAGCAGCAGAAAACTTGCCAAACCTGGAGAAGAAAATGAACATCAGATACCTGAATCCCCCCAAAACCCCAAGCAGATTAAGCATAAAAAAGCTTCACTGAGATACATTATAATCAAATTCTCCTATTGACTGAGATGTTGTTGTTCAAGCTTTTCCATTATAAAATTACATTTTTGATCCCTTTTTCCTACAGTATCCTTGGGAAGGAAATCACAAGAAAATTGGGGTATTTCTATTACTTAGTTGAAAAATTTTCTGCAAGAGAAATTTTTTGTCTATTCTCTCTCATTTGTTTATCTATTAAATCATTTATTTTTGTCAAATCCAGTACATCATTTTTTTAATAAATAAGTGTTGGAGATTTGACTGCTGTGGATTCTTTTCATTGGCGACCATCTGGATATGATATATTTCCGTCATTTTTGCTATAGTGGTTGTCATTTATTGTTTGGTTTCTGTTTTAGAATTTTTTTACTTTCTGATACTATAGGATGCTCCAGACCTATCTTGGCTATCTTCTCTTCAGTTCTAAAGTCAACCTCCTCCCAAAAAAACCCTCATTGCTCTTACTGGATTTGATATTAGAAATACAAAACTGTGTGTTGCCTTTGACCACTGGTAATAGAGTGTTGTTGCTTTGGAGATCTGTCAGATGACATAACAGGAAAATCTATTTGTGTATGTAGGTATTTGTCTTTACCTAGATTAAGCTAAATATGAAGTCATACTGATAGTTTCAAACATAATCCAGTATGACATGAAATACAATTTTATTTTGTCCCTATACCCGTCAACTTCCCATCACTATAACAAAATATCTGAGAAAATTAACTTATAAAAAGAAAAAGGTTATTTTACCACAGTTTTAGATTTTTTTACCCCATAATCATTCATATCCATGCTTTTAGGCTTCTGGTGAGGAGGCACATAGGAAAGGTGGGCAAGATAGGGCAAAACCACTCACCTTATGCCTGGATAAAAAAGAGAGAAGGAGAAAGCAGCCAGTGTCCCACAGTACCACTTGGGGCATATTCACAAAGACCTAAATCGCTCCCACCAAGCCCAGCCCCTGAGAATTCCTCCATCTTCCAAGGGTGCTACCTTAGAAACCAAACCTTTCACATATGGGCCTTTGGGGGACATTATAGATTCAAACTGAAGCTTCCTTCCCCCTTCCCCCACCAAGAAAGCTGACTCCCACTATCTGTCCTTCTTTTGTTTAATTCTGATACATATGCATAGTGGTGTCAGAATTATTCATCTGTACTCAGGTACGAAACAACTTTACCGACTAAAGAGTGGTATGTAAGGCTGAGGTTGTGGCTCAGTGGTAGAGCACTTGCCTAGCATGCGTGAGGCACAGGGTTTGCTTCTCAGCACCACATATAAACAAATGAATAAAATAAAGGTCCATCAACATCTAAAAAACATTTTTTAAAAAAGAATAGTGTGTATGTACATTTCTGTTTTAGTCAGCTTTTTAACTGCTATAACTAAAAGACCCAACCACAGCAACCATAGAGGAGAAAAAGTTTATTAGAGGGCTCACGGTTTCAGAGGTCTTTGTCCATAGAAGGCTAATCCATTCCTTAGGGCTTAAGGTGAGGCAGGACATCATGGCAGAAGATTTTGGCACAGGAAAGCAGCTCACATGGTGATCAGGGAGGAGAGAGAGAGAGAGAGAGAGAGAGAGAGAGAGAGAGAGAGAGAGAATACACTATTCCAATACAAAATGTATACACCATAGCCACACCCTTAATGAACAACTTCCTCCAGCCACACCCCACCTGACCCAGTTACCACTTGGTTAATCCCATTAGGGTTTAGGTTAAGGCTATAACCCAATCATTTCTCCTCCAAACCTTTTTTGCACTATCTCTCATGAAACTTGGGGGGACACCATATCTAAACCATAACATTTCACCCATGTCCCCCCCTCAAGCTTATCTTATAATAAAAAATACATTTAGCCCATTTCCAAGTGTCCCCATAGTCTCAACAGTTCTGAAATTGCTCAAAGTTCTAATGCAAAGTCTTCTCTGAGGCTCAAGGTACTTTTGCATTGTGAGCTACTCTAAAATTAAAAGCAATTTACAAGTATACAATATGTAATAGTACAGAGTAAACACTTCCGTTCACAAAATTAGGGGCATAGAAAGAAGGGATAGAACCAAAGCAAGACTGAAATCCAGCTGGGCAAACAGGTCCCATAGCTCCATGTCATCATGGCATCTGGGGAACAATTTATAATGCTTTTAAAATCATATTCTTACTGGGTTTTTGTCTGTTTGATCTATCTGTGACTAAAGTGTTCTTAGGTCTCGAACTATAGAAATGGATTTGTTTCCTTCTTCTTGAAGTTCTACAAATTTTTGTAGAACTTGTGTGTAGAATGTTTGTTGTTATGTCCTTACTGGTTTAGAAACATATGTCTTCTACAGAAATGATCTCTTTATAATTATGTAACGCCACACTTTATCACTAGTAATTTTCTTTGTTCTTAAGTCTACTTGTCTTATATAACTCTCCAGCTTTCTTTTGATTAAAGTTATTGTGTTTAATTTTCTTGATAAAATATTTTCACTTTTATCTGAGTCTTTTTATTTAAATTGGATTTCTATAGTTGGGTCTTGTCTTATTCACTCTATCAGTCTCCACTTTTAACTGGCATATTTATACAGCTAACATTTACAATGATTATTGATATGACTGGATTAAAACCTGCCATCTTTACAACTGTATTCTATTTGTTATTTTTGCCCTGTGTTCCTTCCTTCCTGCCTGCCTGCCTGCCTGCCTCCTTTCCTTCCTTTTTTCTTTCCTTTGTCCTTCCTTCTTTCTTTCCCCCTCCTTCTCTTCTTCTGTCTCTTCCTCCTTCTCTTCCCTCCTACCTATTCTTTGCTTCTGATTTTAATTGAGCATCCAATAAGATTTAATTTGATTTCCATTTTGATTTCACTACTTACATTTCCTTTAAAAATGTTTAGCAATTCCTGCAGCATTACAATATATGCTTTTATAATCCAAGTCCACTCTGAAAAAGCATTTTACCATTTCATATGTAACGTAATGCAGGCACCTTATAATAGAGTATTCCCAATTACTCTTTCCCATCTCCTGTGACATAGCTGTAATTCATTTCACTTAAACACATAAATACCCATTCCATACTATTAATGCTCTGAATTAACAGTTAAATTTAAAAATTTAAATTTAAATTTAAAATTAAGAATAGAAATATTTTATCTTCATTAATTTCTTTCTCAATGCTCTTAATTTCTTTATGTATACCAACACCTGCCATGTAATTTTCTTCTACCTGATGAATATATTTTATTATTTCTTGCAATGCCAGACTGCTGGACATGATTCCCTCAGTTTTGTGTGAGAAAGTCTATTTCTTCTTCACTTTCAGTGGATAATTTCACTGGGCATGGAATTCTAGGTTAGTGGAGATAAATTTAAATTATTTTTTGAAAACTATTGGCCATAACTTACTCCAGATATTCCTTTCCATTCTTTATGTTTTCCTCTTCTGGTATTCTGATTACTCATAAGCTACACCCTTTAAAATTATCCCAAAGTTCATGGATGTTCTGTTCTTTTTATTTAATTAGTTTTTTTTCTCTTTGCATTTTAATTCGGGAGGTTTCTATATACCTCTATCCACTGATTCTTTCCTTAGCTGAAGAGTGATGTGCCCATCAAAGGCATTTTTTCTTTCTGTTTAGTGCTATGATGTCTAGTTTCCTTTTGATGTTTTCTTTCTAGTTTTCATGTTCTACTTACATTACTAATCTGTTCTTGCATGCTGTCTACTTTTTAGTGAAAATCCTTAACATATTAACTATAGTTATTTTAAATCCCTTACATAGAATTTTAACATCTGTATTACTTCTGAGACTGATTCTGATGTTCACTTTGTCTCTTCAGACAGTTTTCTCATGTTTCAGGCATAACTAGTAGCCTGTATGTTTGAGAAAGTCAGAAATACTGTGTAGGATGATGGGAAATACACATTCGGGTCTTGTCACCCCTAAAAGAGTGGCCCCATGTAGTTTCTTGATCTTGTGCAGGTCCATATTCAGTCTCCAGCAGTTCCTCAAAATTATCATTTAAGTGTTCATATCCATTTGGCTAGAACAGCTTCTATTCCAGATAAGCACATCTTAGTTGCCCTACCTCTCCAGTGTGCCTATCTCACAAGATTTTGGGGTGCTGTTTTGCCATCCAACCTCAGTTTTAGTGTCAGGCACACAAAAAATCATGGATTATTTTCAGTTTCTTCAATTTTTCATGCTCTAAGGATGTGAGTGATGATGTCTGAGTTCATTGTGTGTCAGGACTGAAACTGGAAGTTGCCCTAATACAAACTTTAGAAATGACACATCTGTGTTAAAAAGAAAATTTGGTCTGTAATTTTCCCTTTTTATAATGAACTTTTCAGTGTTCAATATCAAAATTGTCTTGGCCTTTGAAAGAGATCTGGGATATGTTTTCTTAAAAAAAAAAAAAAAAAAAAAAAAAAACACTTACCAGAAGAATTTATAAAGGTTGATTGTTTCCTCCTTAAATATTTAGAGGAATCCAAATATTTAAGTTTTCCAAAGTTTGTAATATATGTAATTTCTATGACATTGGTAATATAGTATAATTTTTTTCATTGTTTTTAAAATGCTTATTGAAGCATTTTATGACCGCTCTAACATTCCTCTCAGATAATTTTCATATCTGATTCATCTCACTGTTATTGCTGATATATTGCCTTGTTTTAATTCAAGCTATGATTTTACTGGTTCTTGGTATTTTGAGTGATTTCAATTGTATTCTGACATTTTCAGATTATGTTGGAAGATTCTGATCTTATTTAAATCCCCTATTTTAGCAAGCAATTACTTGTTAGTTTTATTGTGTTAGTCCTGGCCTACTTTTGTAGACTTTAATTTCAATTTTAGGGCTATTCTGCTTCATCTACATTATGGTTGATTTTATGTGTCAATTTGAGTGGGCTATAGGATACCTAGATTAAACTTTTTTTTTTTTTTTCTGAGTATCTCTAGGTGGAGGATAATGGTAGACATTAACATTTGAATCAATTGACTCAATAATGTAGATTGCCTTCCCCAGTACAGTTGGGAATTATCCAATTTTCCCTGGAGAATTCTTACTCATCAAGTCTACCTGATGCTAAAAGTTCTACCTGAATCACTTTCTGTTGCTGGGTAGGTCTGGGTCCAAGGTACAATAACAGGAAGTAGGGTGTCTGGGACTCTTTCCTATACTGATAATGCCTTCTGGGAAATATTTCCTCCCCATTTTTCATACTCCCTCTAAAAGTGACCTCTCTTCTGTCTTAGAGATGCCTATCATCCTCTGCCTCCCAGCAGTAACTTTCAATTGACATTCTAAAGTTGTCTGAACAATATTTTCCTAAAATCACTATCGTAAAAAATAACCTATACTAGAGAATCACACAAAAATCACACAAAAGGTCTATGACCTACCTGTCACGAAGATTGAAATAATAAAAGGCCCAGTCTCTCCTTCCCTGCCCACAAGTCTGCGCTGTTACAATTTTCCTCCATCTAAGCCTCCAAGCCTCTTTGTGTGAAGAGGTACCCTGTCTGACTAAACCCGAACTACCAAAAAACAACAAACCAACAACAAAAAAGCAGAACTCAGGGAAATCTTTACCCCCAAATAAAGAACTTCTGGCCAAAACACCCCTGATTGCTTATACAAGTTACTAAATTACTTCTATACAAGGGTGTAAAACAGACCTTTGTAACTTCAAGACACTTAAAGTATAATAGAGTATACCAGTCAGTTACCCTAGAGACAACAAAAATCTCCTTTGTCTTTTCTTTTGCATAATATTAAAGTGTAAATGTAACATCTTATTTTTAAATTTTTAGTCAGTGGTCTTACTTCTAAAATTATATGTATAAAGGATGTTAACATTATATATCCTTTTCACATAAATGTTGGTATATTCTCCACACTCTTCTGAACGTTGCTCTTCATTTTATTACTATATCTTGGAAGTTGTTTCATGAAATTTTATATAGATTGATTTTTTTGGTGTGGAACAGTATGCAGCATTTAATCATATGTTTGTAACAGGGTCCATTTAATCTATCCCCTAAAAGGAGACATTTAGGTGATTTCTTGAATGTTTACGGTTACAGATATTGGTGAAGAATGTTCAAATACTGTATATACAAATGTCTGTAAGATAATTGCTGACATCTGATGAATTCTCACTGATGTTCATCAAATCTTCACCTCATTCTTGGACCAGAGGCATCACTGCCACAGAAGGGAGGAAAAAAAAAATACTTTTTGGAAGGCCCAGTTGCTACGATCATTAAAGAAACTTAAGTATTTTAGGACACTCATGTGCTGAACAGCATTAAAAATAAATGAGATACATAATAAATTGGCCTTTTCAAATAAATACTGATTTTTGAAACTAAGCTCAATTTTATTTGGATCATTTTTAAAGTCAATCATTTATTTTTCTGCTTTCCAGTGTTATAAATCCTCTGGTTAAGGCTTTTCAAATGAGTTGCAGTCTTTGCATGTGTTGACTTCCTCTCACCAAACATTTGTCAGTATTCTATCATTCTGAGACTTCTATTAAATTGTTCCATTTGTTTCCATGAAGATAGCTTGGTCATCCAGAAAAATTTACCTCAGGAAGTTGTAAAACCCTGATCATGTTTCAGTTATTAGGAATTCCAAATTGAAAATTAATCTTCCTCAGACTTTTAAGAAGTTCCTCCTATCATGGAAATAAATTTGAAATCAACCTTTTCTTCATGTCCACCTGCCATCTTTATAAAAGTCAAAACCATATGTGCTCAGTCTTTGAAGTACAATTTTTTTCTTCTAATGATATCCTTCCCATAACAATATTATTCCACTGGCCCTAACTTCCATTGACCAACTGGAGCCAAATTCGGTGGAAGAATGACAAACGCAAGCACAGATGGGTGATGTCGGGTAACAAATGACCAGAACCTATGAAGTTACACACACGAAAAATGTCAACAAGTCACCCAGACAAAATGGCACACAAAGTGAGCCCATAGAGGCTGAATATTTAGGGCAATTTCTGGTTTGAATTACAAAATCAATTTTTCTTAGATGAAATGTTTCTTGAAACAGAGGATCTATTGTTTACTTTTTTCAAAAAAAAATATATCATTGCCTTTTAGCAAGTAATTGTGATTAATGTCTAATGATTCGCTTCTTTTGTGCCATAAATGAAGTTTCATTTTTGTTTGTAAAATATAGACATCACTGAACACATACAGATTCTAATTCAACAATTGTAAAGTCTTCACCATTAATATCATTGCTAGAAACTTTGTGGTGAGGGATTTTGTTGTTTCACTTTAACTCAAAGAATCAAAATAAAAAATAAAAAAACCCTTCCTCCTTCTAATATCAGCTGAGGGAATGCTGATACATGGAATACAGTCAAATCCTACAGAGCCCAGGATGGGCTCCAGTCTTCAGAAAAAAAAAAAAAAAAAAAAAACTTCCATCAAATAGAAAGGAGACCATTTTGAGGGATAAATGATATAGCTCTTGGGTAGTTAAATGTAAAATCCAGATGGAAAAGAAAATCAAAAGGAAAGCTGCCCCATTTTTCAATCACACATCACAAAGGTAAGCACAGAATGTTTTAAAGCCTATCAGATCAGCTATGGGGCCTTGTTTTCTGCATACCAACTATTGTAATCTGAACGTCAGGGAATCCTGGAAACATTTTTTACAGATTGAAATGTGCAATTTTCTTCCATGTTCATCATTCACAATGTACCCAGTCTATCCTTATATTCCTATTCATTTATAAAACATGTTTATAACCAACCCCACTAAAAGTTCTTTAGGTCTCAAATCCTTAAGCAGACAGATTCTGTGAGAAATTCCTTTTTGAAAACTTTGTAAAATCTATATAATAAGCCTCAGGTGGAAAAAGTCCCCAGTGGAATGAATCTGATCAACAGCACCTCAATCAGAATGCCAAAGAATATTGATGTTCCTCAAAGAAGTAACAGTTCTGCTCAAGACACTGAAGTGAGGCAGAAACTGGAGTGCACAGACCTGGGTCTGGGACCTCCACCCAAGAATAGGCTCCTGCATTGAGGTCTCCTTGAAGCTCCAGAGGAGCAGGTCTAACAGCCCAACACCCTCTCTTCCCAGACAGGGCTGCTCCCCTGAGATGCCCACAGCACACCCAGCAAGGCATTCCCCATGAGGGTATCTACTCTAGCAACGGGGGCAAAATGTATTCTGTGGAGCTGCCAGAGGAGTTTTGTATCCCTGGCATCCACTAGGAGCTGCCTAAAGCCCAAGAAGTAGCTTATTAAGTAGGAAATAGAGAGTGGCGAAGAATTGTAAAATATATTATCCATTTCTGTGGTTTTCAAAACACGTGACTATTCTAAAAAGGCAAGACATTCTGTAAATTAGAACTTTATCATTGTTTGATATGATTATGTGAGTTCATTTTGAAATCAATTCCAATTTAAAATGTTCAGTGTTGTTCTGATTTGCATTTTCCTGGTAAAGTACAATGTTGCAATAAGCAACTGACGAAGCTCATGACATTTTGTACTTGAAATTGATGCCATTCTTGTGCACGCTATTCCTCAATAAATTGGCTGGAAAAAAAATCGTTATCACAAAAGTTTCAACCTTATATTTGGGAATGATATAAAAGAATTTTGCTTACATATAATTTAGCTTGCTATAAATTTTGTATGTGTAATTATTTTACACATTATTAAAATTATTTTAAATTTTCTTCTATATTTTTATGAAGAAAAATTCACTCTGTTTACTACCAAGAATTTGAAGACATAAAACTTTGAGATTAAAAATAACAAAAATCTCATGTAGATGAGAATCCTTATTTCTCATTTAAATTTTAAAATATTTCAAAAATATCAAATTGAATTTAATCATTTTAAACAGAATTATTTTAAAATATTTCAAAAATATTTTTAAAATTTAAATGAGACTATATAGTACAAGTTCAAATTTTGTTGATTTTTCAGCAAAACCCTTGGAAACATCCTTCACCTTTCTTATAATTCTCATTTCCCCTGTTGTCCTGAGAATTAAAATTATGAAACTCGCTTCCCAAGTTATAAGTCATGCTAGCAGTCTATTATCTATACTTTTCCTTTTGACAGATTCAAAGAAAATAAAAAAATATGTGTAAAGTTACAGTTTTATAACATAAAATCACAAAGATATCAATAATAACTGAATTACTGGATATGTCTAGTATATGTCTTAATGACTAAATGATGCCAATACAACTTTAAAGCATGTTGTTTATAAACTACTAAAATAGATTTAATAATTTTCCTTTATTTACATAAAATCATTATTGCTTATGATCATATTTACCACAGAGTTTGTGTTCTATAATCTGTAAGGATCTAAAGATTTAAGTACATAAGAGAATTTATAGTATATACAAGCTTAATATATTTATATTTAAAATGTTAATTATATTAAATATAAACATTTTTAAAATAATTTTTCTGCTTTCAAATAATGCTTCTTGGGCATGGTGGCACACACCTGTAATTTCACCAATGTGGGAGGCTGAGGCAGGAAGATTGCCAGTTTGAGGCTAGCCTCAGCTACTCAGCCATAACATATTTCAGCAACATAGTTAGAATTGTTACTCAGTGGTAAAGCACCCTTGGGTTCAATCCCCAGTATATCCTCGCAAAAATATCCTAAATAATCTATAAAATAATAGATAAAATATAAAGTTGGGAAGTGTAGCTTGGTGGTAGAAAACTTGGCAAAGCTTTGTTTTTGATCACTGGCAAAAATAAAAAAAAATGGAGAAAAGGAGAGGGGAGTGGAGGGGTGGTAAGGGAATACTCTCTGTGCTCCATCCACCTTTTCATCCCCCCACCAGTCCTGACCACTGATATTTTTATTGTCTCCGTTGTTTTGCCTTTTCCATAATGTCATACACCTAACACATAGAATGTAGCTTTCTTTAATTTAGTAACATACATTTAAGGTTCTTCTGCATCATTTCATGGCTTAATAGCTCTTTTTGTTTTAGTGTTGAATATCCCCAAAGGACCATGTATGAAAGGCTTGGTCTCCACCCATGGCACTATGAGGAGCAGGTGGAACCATTAGTAGGTGGGACCTAGTAGAGGGACTTACGGTCATCAGCCTAGAGCCCTTGAAGAACCCTGGTCCCTCCTCTCTCTGCTTCCTGACCACCACAAGGTAAGGAGCTTTACTCCACCATGTGCTCCCTGATGTTCTGCCTCCTAAATGCAACAGAGCCAACCAACTACCGACTGAACCCCCTGAAACCATGAGTAAAAATAAATCTTTTCTTATTAAGTTGTTTATTTTAGGTATTTTGTCACAGCATTAGAAAGCTGACTAACTGCTATAAACATTCATGTGCAAATTTTTGTGTGTTCAAGTGCAACTGTGGAAAAATATGGTAAGAATATTTTCATTTTGGAAAAATCTACAAAGTGCCTTCCAAATGGGCTATAGAATTTTGCATTCCCATCTTCCCATCAGCAGTGTGTGACAGCTCAGATGGTATTGTCATTGTTTTGGATTTTAGACATTCCAATAATTGTACAGTGACATATCATTGTTTTAATTTGCAATCCCTTAATGACATATGATGTTGAACATCTTATACCATCTCTGTATCTTTTCTGGTAAGATGTCTTCTTCTTCTTCTTTTTTTTTTTTTTTTTTTTGTACCAGGGGTTGAATCTAGGAACACTTGACAACTGAGCCACATTCCCAGCCCTTTTAAAATTTTATTTAGAGATAGGCTCTCCCTAAGTTTCTTAGGGCCTCCCTAAGTTGCTGAGGCTGGCTTTGAACTCACCATCCTCCTGCCTCATCCTCCTGCCTCATCCTCCTGAGCTGCTAAGATTACAGGACTATGCCACCATGCCAGACTAGTGAGTTATCTTTTGCCCATTTCTTAATCTTGTTTTGTTCCCATCTTTTGCCTATATGTTAACTGGCTTGTTCATTTTCTTATTTTTGAGTCTTTGTATATTCTGGATACCAATCCTTTATGTGACGTGTCTTTTGAAAATATTTTATCTCAGTCTGTGGTTTGTCTTCTCATTTTTCCTGACAGTATGTTTCACACAGAATAGAAAATTTTAATTGCAATGAAGTCTACCTTATATATTCTTTCTTTTATGGGCAGTGCTTACATTGTTGTATCAAACATCATTGTCATATCCAAGGTCATTTATATGTTTTTCTTTGATATCTTCCAGAAGTTCTATAGTTTTGATTTAACATTTAGTCCTATGACCCATTTTGAGTTAACTTTTGTGAAAGGTATTTCTGTGTCTAGATTCCTGTTTCTGTATGTGGAAGTCAAGGTGTTCCAGCACAATTTATTGAAGTGACTATGTTTTCTCCATTGTATTTATTGTCTTTGGGCCCTTGGCAAAGATATTTTTCTTGGGTCTCTTTTTGACTTTTTGTTTTGTTTCATTGTTCTCTACGTTTATTCCTTCACCAGTACTATTCTGTTCTAATTACTGTCATTCTATGATAAATTTTGAAGGTGCATAATATCAGTCCTCTGACTTTGCTGTTCTCTAGGGATGATTTTGCTATTGATTTCTAGCTTAAACCCACTGCAGCTTGAGACTATTCATTCTATGATTTCTTTTCTTTTGATTTTGTGAATGTGTGTTTAATGTTCCAGAATGTGGTCTATCTGGTCAATGTTCCATGTGAACTTGTGAATGTGTACTCTCCTGCTGCTGAACTAAGTAGTCTATGTCAATTGTATCCTGTTGACTGCTGGTGCTCAAGAATTGAGCTATGTCCCTATTGATTTTCTGCCCGCTGCATCATTTCATTTTTGAAAGAGGAGTATTGAAGTCTCCAACATGTATAGTGATTCATCTAACGCTCATTGAAGTTCTGATAGTTTTTGCCTCACGTATTTTGATGTTCTGTTGCAAAGCACATAAGATTACCAATTGTCATGTTTGAGGGTTTATTTTATTTTATTTTAGAATTTACCCCCTTTATCATTGTGCAATGCTTCTCATAGTCCCTCATAATTTCTTTTGTTCTTATGTTTGCTTGGTCTGAAATTAATATAGTTACTCCAACTTTCTTTTTATTAGTGTTTGCATGGTATATCTTCCTTCATTCCTCTGTTTACAACCTACAGATGTCTTTATACTTAAGGTGGGTTTCTTATATATGACATGTATATTGTGCTTTTGATCCACTGTGCCATTCTTTTAAATTATGTATTTAGATTATCAACTTTTAAAGTGATGATGATATAATTGGATTAATATCTGCTACATTCATTACTGTTTTCCATTGGTGGCCTTTTTTCTTTGTTCTTATTTTGTTTTCCACATTTTTCTTGGTATTTTGGTTTTATGTTCTTTTGTTTTGCTTTGATTTGCTTTTGTTTTCTGTAGTTTTGATTGGGCAGGTTTTTTTTTTTTTTTGTTCCAATTTTCTTTCCTTTCTAGCATGCCAATTGTACTTTTGAAAACTTTTTACTAGTGTTTGTCCTAGATGTTGATGTATAAATTTACAACTATTCCAAGTCTTCTTTCAACTCACACCATGGGCAGTGCAAGTGCTTATAATAAAATCTTCCTAATCTTTCTTTAACTCCTTTGTATTATGGATGTCATTCACTTATTTTATGCATAAACATAATCAAATACATTCTTGCTATTATTCTTGTGAATAAATTATCTGTTAGATCAACTAAGAATAAGAAAACACATTTTAAAAAATTTTCTCACTCTTCTAATGCTTTTCCTCTGTTTGTGTAGCTTTAGGTTGCTAGCTTATATAATTTTCCTTCACTCTAAAAGATTCTTTTTAATATTCATTGCAAGACAGATGTACCAGAAACAAATTCTCTCAAATTTTGCTTGTCTGAGAAAGTCTTTATTTCTTTTTCATTTTTAAAAGATAGTCTCACGGAGTACAGAATTCAAGGTAGGTGTGTTTTTTTTTTTCCTCTCAACACTTTTATTATTTCTCTACACTCTTTCTCGGGTACATGAGGAGAAACTGGATATTAATCTTTAACTTTGCTACTCTATAGGGAAGGTGTTTTTATTCTCTTGCTTTTTTGTAGATATTTTCCCTTTATCTTTGATTTTCTGCAGTTTGAATATTATAGAGCTAAATGTATTTTTATCTAGCTTAGTTCCCAGGGCTTCTAATTTTGTGCTTTGATACCTGACATTAATTTGGGGAAATTCTCTCATTATTGTTTCAAATATTTCTTCTTTTCCTTTCTCTCTTTCTTCTGGTGTCCTCATTATACCTTTTGTAGTTTTCTCATAGTTCTTGCATGTTCATTTTTTGTGTATTTCATATTTAATTTTTTCCAGTCTTTTTTCCTCTTTGCTATTCAGTTTTTAAAGTTTCCATTGACTTATCCCAAAACTCAAACATGTCTCCAACCATGTACAGTCTAGTAATGAGCATATTAAAGGTATTCTTTTCTTTTTAACTTTTTTTGGGGAAAGATATCAGGGATTGAATTCAGGGCCACTTGATGAGTCACATCCCCAACCCTATTCTGTATTTTACTTAGAGACAGGGTCTCACTGAGTTACTTAGCACCTCACTTTTGCGGTGGCTGACTTTGAACTTTCGATCCTCCTACCTCAGCCTCCAGAGCTTCTGGGATTACGTTATGTGCTGCTACACCCAGCTTTAATGTTTTTTAATATCTAGAATTTCTTTTTTTTTAATTTCCATTTCTCTGCTTACATTACTCACATGTTCATTCATGTTGTCTACTTTACCATATTAATCAGTAGGTTATGGTTAAGGCCTTACCCACATTAATCTTAGTTGTTTTAAAATTCTGGTTTGATAATTTCAACATTCCTACCATTTGACTCTGGTACTGATGGTATCTCAGTTTTCTCCAACTATTTTATGCCTTTTAGTGTTTCTTGTAATTTTTTCTTGATAGCAATACTTGATAAACTGGATAACACGAACTGTTGTAAATGCCCTTTAGTGATGTGGCTGTGAGGTATACAGAGAGGGGAAGCATTCTGTAGTCTTATGATTAGGTAACAGACTTAGTGATGTCATACTGTTAGACTGTAAATTTCACAAGTGCTTCTCCAGAGTTTCCCCCCTTCACATGAGATAGGATTCCTGGAGGATTCTGGAGTTGGATATTTCTTTCCAGCAGGTCAGTTGAGCTCTAGTAAAGCTCCAGTGTTTCGGACTGTAATAAAATAAGTTTGTCATGAAGGCAAGAATACTCTAGCATATTTTAAGATGGCTACTTTCCCATTCCCCAGCTTCAAAGTCCAAGGAGTCACTCTGTCAGCTCCCAACCTTGGTTTTACTTTGGAATCAATCATCTGGAAAGCTTTAGAAATGCTGATTCCTGATCCTGCCTACAGAGTCTTATTTAATAGGTCAGCAGTGTGGGCTTATTATCAGACTGTTTAAAGTTCTTCAAGAGATTCTAATCAGTCCAGGTCTATGACTTTAATTATATCTGAATAATTATCAACTACTTTTATTTAGTAAAAGACACAAACTCTTCACTTTTCTGAATTTTAAACATTTTTTGAGACTTGACTCCTTGACTCCTTTGGCACTGCATTTGGCATCCAGCATTGGCGTTATCCAACTTGCATGAATATATCTGATCTCCCCAGCAAAAATGTGCAGTCTTCTATACTTTTTTAATTTTATTTTTAATTGGAAAGCAATAATTATATATAGTTATGGGACAAAATACGATATTATGTTACATGTATACATTAAAGAATGATCAAATCAGGCTAATTAACATACCCTTTACTTCTCATGTTTATCCTTTCTTTGTAATGAGAACATTTTTTTTTGTTCTGTTTTGTTGTTATTAGTTTTTACTTTTTGGTTTTTATTTCCTGGTTTTTAAATTTCTTTTGTTTTGTTTTGTGAGAAAACATTAAAATCTACCCTTCCAGCAGATTTTGTATATTCTTTTTTTTTTTCTTAAAGAACATGACAGAAATTAGTTTGTCATATTCCTCACAATGCCTAGTATGATATTAAGGATGCCAATATATTTAATAATAGAAGAAAACATGAAATAAGAACATATATCATTCAAAAGAAAAAATATAATCAGTTTGTGTTTTGCTTGAATCTTCAGCCCTGAATGAAATGCTGATTTGGCAAATGTGGGTGTTTTTATTAGTTAAAGAAAATAAAAAGTATAATTATAAGATTTAAAAGTACGAAATTCAGAGCTGCTAATGAAAAAAGAAAAAGTATGCAAAGAAATGACTAGAAATAAAATTATGAGTTTTTAATTCTAACGTAACTTACAATTAAATCAGTAACTTGTTTATGATTGCTAAGTCATACATATTTTACATTTTCATGGGCTTTTCATTCTTCTGCAGCTATCTCTGTGACTTGTATATATCACAAAAAAAATAAAAATGTAATCTTGATATATACTTTTTTTAAAAAAATTAGACCACTTATGAAATTCAGTAGTTTTTTAAAAGGATATGTAAAATTTCACTGAAACCATAAAGAAGAAAATCTATACTTACTCCAAATTATAACCTTTTATCCCCATGAGTCAGAAGTCTGACAAAATTTTTGAAATATAAAAGAGGTTCTCATTTTTAACCTATGTGACCCTAAGTCTTAAATTACATATTAATTACAGACAGGGAAAAATTTAAATAATTTATATGCACATCTAGATTACCCCTAAACCTTTTAATATAAATAAATATTTGCTGATATTTCTTTACTAAACAGTTATTGAACTTCTAAAATGTTCAACAAAGCATTGAACAGTTATTTTATGGCATGCAATAAAAAAGTTATCACACATAATCCCAAACTTTAAAAGTATAATAACTAGGAGGAGAAATAATGTGAAATATGTATTTTTGTACACTAAATGGTGATAAGTGCCATGGGGAAGGTATTCTTAAATCATATAGTATTAAAAGTACTGAGAGATCGCTTGCAATTTATCCTGTTAGGAAACTGAGTTTCAAGAAACTTGAGTTCAATTCTTGGTATAATTAAAACCTCACACAGTAGTGTCTGTGGGAGACATATTCCAAGATCCCCAGTGGATGCCTGAAACTACAACTAGTACAAATCCTATATCTACTATGTTTTTTACTAACCATACATGTGTATATCATTGCTTAATTTATAAATTAGGCACAGTAAGAAATAACCAAAAATGATAACAAATAATAAACTACAATATTTATAACAATATACTATAATGGAATTTATTTAAAATTTATGAATTATTTATTTCTGGGAGCCTATTTAATATTTTTGTACCTAGTTGACTACAGATAACTGAAACTATGGAAAGTGAAATCACAGATAAAGGAGAACTAAGGTATGTTTTTGTGTAGTTCTAAGGTATGTTTATGTGTAAACTTGACTGGGTTAAGGGATACCCAGACAGCTGTTAAAACATTATTTCCCGGTATGGCTGTAAGGCTATTCCAGAAGTGATTAGCATTGGAATCAATAAACTGAGTAAATATCTGCCCTCACTGTTGTGGGAGGCATCCAATCCATTAAGGGCTCAGAATAGAGTGGAAAAGAGCAAATGTACTCTCTTTTTGTGTAGCTGCAGATAACATCCATCTTCTCCTGAGTATGTAGATCTTGTTCCATCAGGCTCCAGGATGTACATCGTCATGCATTCCATGTTTTCACCTTTTTCCCTGAACCCCTCTGTCCTCAAGCATATGACCTTGGACCAAATTTACAATACTTGCTTATCTAGTCCTCTAGTTCAGAGACTGCATGTTGTGGAAATTCTTGGCTCACATAATCATGTGAAGCAATCAATTTCCATAATAAATACCACCCTATCTATCAACCTACCTATTTATTGTTTCTCTAGAGAATCCTAACCCATTTTTTAAAAGAGTGTCTCCCTTCCTCATAGTCCTCATCTATAAATAGTGTCCTAAATATGCTACTCTCTTTGGTATAAAGACATGACAACAAGTGCTTTATCAATTGTATAACTGTTAATGCTTACTGCTGAAACAAATAAACCTCATATCACAGTGCTTTAACTCAAAGCATATTTTTCATGCATGTGAAATCAATCGAGATGGAAAGTACTGATCAGTGGAAGGCTTTTCAGACATTCGACTATTCTTTGTTTGTGTGTCTATTGTTTTTAACATTCATCCCCTAAATTCCTGCTGAGAATTATCTCTATTACAAACAAAGAAAAAGAAACCAAAAGGATAAGTATGGGAAGTTCTTAGGAGTGAGGCCTGGGAAGTTCATCATGTGTTCATTAGGTAGAACTTGGTAATGTCAACACCAAATTGCAAGAGAGACTAGTCAAGAACAAGACGCCTACTCTGTTGCCATTACCATTCATGGGTTGAGGCCAATATGATCATGGATTGCTAAGAATCCATATTTTTTCTTGATAACATTTTGCGAGTGCCTGTGCTGACTTAACTATTTGGGGACAGTTGATTTAAAGAATTCTAACAGCGGGGCTGGGGATGTTGCTCAAGCGGTAGCGCGCTCTCCTGGCATGCGTGCGGCCCGGGTTCGATTATCAGCACCACATACAAACAAAGATGTTGTGTCCACCGAAAAAATTTCTCTCTCTCTCTCTCTCTCTCTCTCTCTCTCTCAAAAAAAAAAAAAAAAATAGAATTCTAACAGCTATCCATGAGCCTCATCAGGTAGCTACCCAGTCTGGGCCTTTGAGTCTGATTTGCTACTCTTTAAATCCAAACACATTTTCAGTTCCTGTCCTGAAAGCCTACTCTACTGGATGCTAAACAAAGTGAATTGGTAATAGTTTCCACCCGTGGGGACTTCCCTTCCAAAATTTTAATGTAATATTTCCTGAGTTCTACACCAAGGGCTTGCAGAAAAAAAAGTATTGAAAACTGTTTGCCAAATTTGGTCAAAATGCAAAGTCTTTGAAGGTTTTTCTGTAAGAATGTTATCAGTTAGTTTGCAGTTATTATTTAAGCCATTAGCAGTTTGACATGAGAATGTTAATAAATACCTTTGTTTTAACTGTATTATCCTTTGTTATATATGTGAAATATTAGAATTTAGAAGTATTTCATTAGGTAGATTTAAATTGTTTCTGCATATTAAATGATAGGACAGCATTGAGAGCATGTGTGTCTTAATCCAATCAGCTGTGGCCCATATAAATGGTGGAGAGATCAAAGTGACTCAAATGTCTATGTCTTTGTAGAACATAATAACCACAGCTGATCTGTTGGATCAAAAGAATATTTTCACCTCAGTTCTGCATTTCTTCTTATAGAAATAGCCTTGGTTATGATTAGAGGCTTAGCATCATCTAGTTATTAACCCGAATTTTTTAAAAATTGAAGTTAGGACTCAAAAGTTCAATGTACTAAAAATATGCAAGAAAGAAATCGCATTATACAGCAAGCATAATACATTTAAATTTTATAATAATGCCTCCGTTGTTTTCCCACTGAAGATATGCTAGCAGTAACATGTTGATGCATATCTTGGAATTTTAAGTTTTACTTATTATCATTCATTGAGTGTAATCTGCCGGGTCACAAACTAACTGTTCTCAGAATCACCAAGCTAATATGGGTTTATATAAATTGTTCTCTAGTCACGCTCAAACTCTACCTGAAAGATGTCAATTTGTCTAAATGAAAAAACTGCCTGAGAAAGCACCATCCATAGGAATATGGTAAATTACAACTATGATTCATAGTAACCAACAAAACAGTTTCAAATAGGAATTTTGTCTAGATAGCCAAAATCTCAGCCACAGAAGCTGGGAGTGTATTCTTAACTCAGACACATAGCATCAGTTACTGGTTACCATTCAGTTTGACAATTATATATTCTTGCTACATACAGCTCTTAACTGCTTCAACTTCTCATTCTCTCCAGCTTGTTGTCATCTCAAATGTTCACATTCCAACCTCCAAGTCTGATAAAAATACTACATGTTAGGGGCTTAAGCCTGATTTTTGTAGCATGGCAATGTGGCAGATAAGTCCCTTCAAGTTACCCTATTCACAGGCTACATGGAGTTAAATTTTTAAAAAGCTTAATTTAAACATAATTGCACATATTTAAATTATACAATTTGATACATTATGACATGTATTAGGAACCCATTACTTCAATCAAAAAGATGAATCTAGGGTGAGGATAGTGGAGTACTTGCTTAGTAGATACCAGGTCCTGGGTTCAATCCCCAGTACTACAAAAAATAAAGAAAGAAAATGAATCTGTCCATCATTGCCCACGTTTCCTCATGCCCCTTACTAATTTCTTCATACTCTCCCTGCTCCCTTCTAAAGCAATCTCTGACTGTTGTCAGTCACTGTCACACTGAATTATTTCTTAAAATTATGAAAAAAGTGTCCTCTTAACAACTTCTAGACTAAGGAAGTTGCTCAGTATCAGAGCACTCACGTGGCAAGCACTTGCCCTGAGTTCAATCCCCAGTACTGCAAAAAACAATCAATCAATCAAACAACAACAAAAAAAAAACTCAAAGCATATCATCCACAAGATTTTTTTTAAAGAGAGAGAGAGAGAGAGATAATTTTTTAATATTTATTTTTTAGTTTTCGGTGGACACAACATCTTTATTTTTTTATTTTTATGTGGTGCTGAGGATCAAACCCAGCGCCCCGTGCATGCCAGGCGAGCGCGTTACCGCTTGAGCCACCTCTCCAGCCCAACAGATTTTTAAAGATTCAATAAAAACCTAAGAAATATTGTGATGTTACTAAGTAATATTCCAGATTTCACCAAAATCAAATACTCACAAGAAAGCTTAATAAATACAAAATGCTAAAAGCTGAAATTTAAACAGAGATTTTCTCTTTGACAAAGAGCTGTGTGTGTCTCTTGAAGAACTGTCTCAGTGGAAGGAAAAGCCCAACCCATCCCTGGGAGGGTCCACAGAGTTCGCTCAGCCATTTCTGCCCCTTCAGTAGGTCTCTTTCTCCACCGTGATGAGTGTTGATATTACTTTTAAACTTCCAGGAAAGACTATTCCCAGCTAACTAACCTACTGGTTAATAACTTGGTTTTATATATAACACTAAAAATCCATCAGTCTCCTCTTATCTAAAACATTACAGTCCCCCAATAGTCTTCATAAAACATTTTCCATTATAAAAACAATATATACTCATTATAAGAAATCTGAAACAGAGAGTAAAAGAAAAAGGGAGAAATTACTCATGCACTCCTGACCTAGAAATAACATTCTTAATACTTAGGTATATTGTCTTTCAGTCTTTTCTTTGCTTGCATTTTTTTCTTTCAGATTCCAGCATGAATTCCACACTACATGACTCTGTCTTTGAAGGAAATAAAATTATGTATGTTGACTTATTCTTTACAGGTTGTAAATATAAATGTTGGATTTTAATTTTTCATGTTTATAAGTCTTTGCATCTCTTATTCTCTACAATTTAAAAAAAAACATACTCATTGGGACTCAACTGTTATGTACTGTTTCTAAAAAGAAACAATAAAAATATATACTCATTGTAAAAGAGGCAGCTATTTTACACATTTCCTCAGAAACTTCAAAAATATTGAATAGGTCTATTCTGAATACATCTGTGGCAATCATTAGTGCTGTTCCCCAAATATTTCTGTCTCTTTTCTTTTGGAGCAAATGGTTGGATTGTACTCTCTGGACCCCCTGTCATGAAGTAGCAGGCATGTGACTGGATAAGTTGTAAACAGAAATGATGTATATCCTTGCTAAGCCAAGCCTTCTAGAGTCTCTTTTCTCCATCATTGGAACTGGATACACATCTGACATTGTGCTCTGCCAGCCTGAGTCCAAAAAATGAAGACAAGTCAAGACAAGTCCACAACAAATGCACAACAGGGATGAGAAGCAAAATTTTATTTTTGTAATTCATAAAGGACTGTGGGGTGGTTACAGCAGCATATCCAGCTATCCTCATTTATTTCACGTCTGTCTTTCTAGCTTCTATTGTACCAATTACTAGTTTGTTCAAGTTTGACCCTTTTAGTTTTTTCATCAATAAGTAATCCTCTGAATGCAGCAACAAAGAATACAGAATAAAAGAGAGTTATTTCTGATGGTTTTAAGCTTAGTGATAAAAAGAGTAAAAAGTTGGAGTCAAGAGGGTATACAAATAATTGCCATGGAGTCCCTATATTTAGAAGAAACATTGGTGCTTTATGCATGAGGGGTTAGAATAATGGGTAAAAAAGAAGTTACATATGATCTTGAGATCAGTGCATATGATAATTTTTCTACCTGGACATGAATGAGAATGTTCTAAAGTTAGCATGTCAACAACCTCATTCTGGAAGCCTAAACTTATGTAATTCCATGGAGTAAATTTCAGTAAAGTAAGGCCAGTCAGTAAAGGTCATCCACTTGCCAGATGGCCCTCCTTCAAATGGTCTGGCTGTGGAGCATGCAACAACATGATGAGCCTTAGAGCTCTTCCAAAAGTCTGAACAGTAGGCTGTTAACAATCGAAAAGTGGTCCCCAGGAGAAAAACAAAAAAGAAGAGGATCGACATGGGTCCTAGTTTGGGCTAGGGACATCCCCTCTCTTCTTCCACTACCAATCAGTCCTGGGTTGTCCCACTTATCAGAGGGAGGACTGAGAACATTCAAGGAAAGCAATCCAACTCACAACAGTGATAAAATAGGTCCATGCCCTCCAAAAGATAATCACACAGCAGGAGAAACCCACTTGAAATTTTTATAAAATAAGTGTACTTTTAGAGACAGAGTTAAACTGCTTTGTCACTCAAAGTCAAAATCTACAACCTTGACAGAGTTCTGATATAAGCACATTGGCAATAGCATTTCCATGTCCTCTGATAGATAACTTGTATTGTGTTTTTTTTTCTTCAAGGTTTATCTTAAGGACACATCACAATTGGAAGGAGAAGGAAGCAGCAATTATTCTTTTACCAATGCCTATTTCAATAGCATGGGATAAATCAATTATTCTAAGATTTTATTGTACATAAGAATATCCCCAGACTATTTTGTAAGAGTGCCAGGCAACTCTATTTTTGAGACACACTTCAGGTGCTTTCCATGGGCCAAAGACAGAGAAACAGAACTAGGGACAGACTCAACAATTCCAACTCTTTCAATATAAAGAATTTTCTTAGGGCTGAGGTTGTAGTTAAGCAGTAGAGCACTCACTTAGCATGCATGAAGCACTGGGTTTGATCCTCAGCACCACATAAAAATAAATAAATAAAATAAGGCATTGTGTCCACCTACAACTAAAAAATAAATAAATAAATAAATAAAAAGAATTTGCTTCACAAGGCAGAGAAATAATGTTGAATTCTAGAGCTGTTGAATTTAGACACTTAATGGTTGTTTTTGGTGTATGTTATTAGCTACTCTGTGACTAGAAGAGAAGGATTTAGAGCCAGGATCCATTTTTAGTAGTATAAGGGATGACCTCTGTAGAAATTGTTCTAAAGGCTTTACATGTATCTCATTTACATATAATCTTTAATATTTACAATAACTCTAAGAGGTTGGTGCCATTACAATCACCATTATTACATAAATGAACAGAGAAACAGAGAGTATAAGTAATTTATCCAAGGTTACAAAACTAGTAGGTGGAGATCTGAGATTCCAAACCAGGCATTTCTACTCTAGAATTTATGCTCTTACCACTGTCCTGTACAATTCCTAAGAACATAAACAGAGGTGCCAGCAATAAGCAATACAAATTGGCATTGACTCTCTGCATATGGTAGGGAGCATCCCTATAAACATCAAGGTACAGAAGTCATAATACAGCCATACAGTTTAGACATCTAGCCACATTGAAACAGTACTTTCCCATCTGGTTACACAATAAAATAACTTGGGGTGCTTTTAAGATATTCCAGTATCCAGCTCCACCAAAGACAAATGAAATCAGAATATCTACATGGGAATCCTGAAATAACTGCTTTTTAAAAGGTCACCAACTGGGTGCAGCAGCTCAGGAGGCTGAGTCCAAAGCCAGCCTCATTAAAAGCATGGCACTAAGCAACTCAGTGGAACCCTGTTTCTAAATAAAATATGTGGCTCAGTGGTTGAGTGGCCCTGAATTCAATCCTGGAGACCCCCTAAAAAAGTTCACCAGATAATGTTACCATGACACAATTCATTGGAGAGTTAAAAGTACACATTACTTTTATTTACTTAATTAATTCTTATTTTAAAATATGCATTTAATTTTGCAAATAACTTCCTTTTTCTTTCCTTTAGTTTACTTTAGTTTGAAGATGCGTTTACTAAACATTCTACATGTAGTTTCTGGAGGGTGCAGAGTGGACAGAATTTAAATACTTAATTATCAAATATACATGATTTGATTTTACTTAGTCTTATGTGTCTCTAGATTTAGAGATAATTTGACATCAGTTAGATTGATAATTCATTATCATGAGAGCTATAAGGGAATTCTGAAGCCATTCTTTCCTAGTTTACTAATTCTGGATAACTCCCCTTTACTCAGCGGTAAACTATGATTATTTTAGAGTGCACTTATGCATGCTGGATGAAATGTCAGATTTCTCCACATTCCTTTCTTGGATCCCATCCATCTGAGTAGCTGGGGTCCTTCATCTATATCTGACACTTTTAAAGCTTTGTATGAAACATCTGTTTTCCATTTTTAAAATGTCGACTTGTCCATCTTGAATGGGCATTGGGTAAAGGAGACAAATCCTGCTTTGTCTAAAAAGCCCATCGTGATTGTTATGCCAAAACCATATTTGCTCCATTAATCAGATTCCCTCACAACTCGCCAGCAAAAGCAGTGCGCAATGGTAATCCTACGTGCAACTTCTATGTTAACCACTCCAGAGAGCATTGTGCAGTGGGCAATAAAATGTGCTTTCACTCCGAAGTGGTATTTTCCTGCTACACCTTGTTCTTTGCTCTACTAAAGTTAAGTATTACCGTCACAAAGAGATCCAGGGAGATTTCAAAATAATGAGTGTTAATCTTTTACCCCTCCCATGCTCCTTTCCCTGCAGCTCTTTGTACTCGGTTCACCTGATAACCCTCAGGATTTCCTATCACAAGGCCACGCTCAGGGGTACAGCCTAGGATTCTTTTATAACTAAAGGTATCTCCATAGGCTATTTGGGAAACTAGACACTGAGCCCTACTGTACAAAGACCCCCTTTACCTCCTTCTATTCAGCCCCAAGGATATAGAGCCTTGGAATTTTCCAGGAGGCAATAGAGATAAATTAGAGTAGGACTTCACTATGTCAGAATGTTCTCCATCCTGGTAAAAAAATCTTGCTTTAACATGGCCAATCCTAGCACAAGCCCAGAACTCTAACCTTTCAGTGATGAAGATGACCAGGATTTGAGGATGGCATGCTTCTCACAGAAATTGGAATAAAATACCCAAGCAAACTAGGAGGAGTGGCCCTGGGCTGCTTCTGAGGTCTCACATTCCTTCAAGGGTTCTGGCTACATTTCATGATGCTGTGAATCTTGGTCATTCCTCAATGTCCCCAGTTCCCTGAAACTAAGATTTATGAATGACCAACACTCTCTGCCAAGTCACATGCGTAAGCCGGCCTCCACTTAACAGTGGCTCCAGCAGCACTTCCACGGTGCTTTCCCCTAGGCTCTGCCCCTCTGGTTGGCTGTCAGCATGATCTCGTTAAAGCTGAGCCAGTGACCCAGGCCCGCCTGTGGCAGCTCACTCAGTTGGTACGCTGCTACCAGTTTCCTTTCCCAAGACATCTGCTTCAGCACTGCTTCAGATAATACTTCATTATGTCCTGGAAATGTTTCTTACCACTTTGTGTGCCATTGTGTGTCGTTCTCTTTGAAGTTAATGTGAGTCTTATGTGATGATATGATATACATCAGAGCATACCTAAAAATTATGACCCACTGAATAAAAAAAAATTAGAAAGATCCCCTTTTCATTTGTTTAATTCAAAATAAAAGAACTCCAGTTTCCTTTTATGCAAGCAGTTTGCTTGCAGACTGAGGACAGAAAGAAGAGAATATTTTTACTTACGACAGATAAGACTTTCAAGGAGGATCCAAAATACCCATGCAGTTGAGTAAGTGATGGGCTTATTCAGTGTTTATAGCTCTTCAAAGTCCCTATTAAAACTCTTGGAATACTTTTCTAAAAATTACTTAAAATACCTGTTTCACATTCTACATAATGACTTGGGATGGATATCTACTGGGACTCTCTTAGACTTTAAACCACCAAATTATAAGGGGTTGTGTGAATGGTTCTAATATCCACAAATATTTGGTGATAAGCAAAATATTAGACTTAATAATAGTTAATGTTCAGAGTGTACTTGCAAAATATTAGACTTAATAATAGTTAATGCTCAGAGTATACTTGCAAAATATTAGACTTAATAATAGTTAATGTTCAGAGTGTACTTTGTAGGATGTAGTACTCTAAACTCATGGCATAGATTTTCTCATTAATTCATACAAAACCCAAACTATATGTTAATGTGTCATATTTTCTTCATTTTGCAGATGTCGAAAATGAGGAATTGACAGAATCAGTAATTTACCTGCCAAAAAAGTCATAGGGTCAGTAGTAGAATCAAATTCCAGTCCAGGCAGGCTGCACACAGGGGCACTCTGTTAACCACATGTCTTAGAAATGACATTTATAGATGTCTGGGAAACAGAAGATCTGCTTTTGGGTCAGGTGGGACTTCGGCTTCTTTGTGTGGCAGTGATATTTTCCTATCCTTTTGGTTCCATCTCCATTTGGGTCTATTCTATCAGCTGTCTGTGTTTTTGGAGATATTGACCTGTTTTATCCACGTCACAAACCTACTATGCATAGGAGACAATGGGAAAATGAGGAAATATCCACACTACCTCTGCCTCTCTACTAGCCAGTTTTTAAATTTTTATTTAATTAATTTAAATTATAGTATATAGCTATTGCATTCTGAGTTCACATGAAAACTTTTTCTACCTGCTAGAGGATATCTGCCATGAAGGAGCTACAAACCTTTGATTGCTAAAATGCCTTTGTCTACAAACTTAAGAATAATAACAAAGTAGCTGTATTTAGCTATTTGACCTCATCCAGCTAATTTAAATAAGATTGATATATTGACAGCAGCTCTGAAATTCTTGAAATTCACTATGGAAAGCAAGTATTACTTTTTCAAAATGGGAAAAAAGTATTATCAGAGCTTAGGATGTAGCTCAGTGGCAGAGTGCTTGCCTAGCATGCACAAGGCCCTAGAAAAAGAAAAAAGAATAATATGCTGAAGAGAATTTATTTAGATCCATTGTAACTTTAGTCAAATAATGTTTTGTGGCTTCCTTATCAGACTAATATTTCAGTAATTATATTTGGAATATTACCTCAACAGGAATTTTTTTTTTCTCTTGCTTTCCCTTCTCCATAATTTCCTTATTGACCACAGAGTAGGAGCCTAGTTGACTGGATATTTTCTATTTCTGGAAAAACACATGTAGAAGAAAAAAAAATTCTTTCAAGTCATTTTATCCCCCAAACTGGTTCTGCTGTAGCTATAATATATATAATACAATAATTCTCCATTAGAAGATGACATCTACTTTGAAAGGTTAGCTAAGGGTTTCTTTCATTGAATTATTGGTTCTTATTTTCCCAGTGGTGAGAAAAGGGGAAAAGGAAGGGGAAAAATGAAAGTAGAATTCAACTTGAGACTGACCAAGAAAACAATAAACATATCAGAAAAAAAATGTCAAGACAGCTTTTAGATTTCCAGTTCCAAACCAGTACCCCCATCAATTACTAAACCTTAGTCATAAACCATTCATGATATCCCCATCGGTAATTCTAAGAAAGTATAAACAAGATGGCAAAGATGATACATGTCAAAAATGACTTTGAACCAACTACCATATGTAGTAGATACTCACTGTGGATATGAACTGAGACCTTAACAAATCTCCAAACTCGTGACTACCACCACATTCTACTTTCCCCATAAAATACTATGACCGATATGATTTATGGAGAAATTTGAGTCATCTCTTTGATCTAATTTGGAATTTTCATAGTGAAAGCTTGAGAAACCAGGTGGAATATGATGGACATCATTATCCAAAGTATATGTATGAAGACATGAATTGGATGTCAACATACTTTATATACAACCAGAGATATGAAAAATTGTAGTATATGTGTGGAATAAGAATTGTAATGCAAAAAAAAGAACATGTATAAAGACATGAATTGGCATGAGCATACTTTATATACAAAGATATGAAAAATTGTGCTCTATATGTACAATAAGAATTGTAATGCATTCCACTGTGGTGTATTTAAAAAAATAAAATCAATTTAAAAAATGAAAGCTTGAGAAAACCCCATATCAAAGTAGATAGAAAGTAAAGGAAATCTCAGGGGATGGACTGGAGAGCTGGGCAAGGGAGATAAACCAGAACATTCTGAGATTTGAGATAAGAGGGACTTCCCTCCTGGAATACAGGGGTGGAAGTGAGTGAACGGAACTCAGAGGCAGTGAAGAGCCCCCAGGGAACACAGAGAGACCATGAGGTTTCACCAGAAGAGACAGTGAGTTAAACGGGTCCCACTAGGGCTGACACTAGCACCAGGGACCCAGCTTGAGGAGCACTACAAGATAATGCAGTAACCAGAAGATGTCCCATTGCCAGTACAGATACACCTCTGAAGCTTCCTCTTGTCACTCAGGAGAAGCAAAGGGAGCAGGAGATGGGGAAGGCATAACAAAGTAAATCTATAAAAGTCAGGATGTTTAGATTAAAATAGACCTCATCAACTTGGGGGTCCCTGCATAAAGTGGCAATAACCAAACTAATCTTTCATAGTCAAGATTGAGATTCTTTTCAGGTTTTGATCCTATTGAAAGCAATCTTGTTCACTGAGTGACCCCAGGACTCAAAAGAAGTTTTCTACTCCTCCAGCCCTTTGTTTTAAATGTAGCATCTTCAACTTCACCCTGTTTGTGAAGTTTGTTGTGACTAGCTTGGAAGAGCCCCCAGACTGAGCTGACCGAACGAGGGCTCTGACTTACTCCTCTAATCTAGTTCCCCTGACTTGTCCTCTCAGGGCTTCATATCCAGAAAGCTCAGCAACTAGTCCAAGCTTTTTGGCCTTCTTGGACCCTGTCAAAAGCATTCTTTAGCCCATTTCTTCAAATCCAAAGACAGAAATGCCATTGTCAGTCTCACCGTGTGTGGCTCCATTTCTTTGGGTGTCTTTCACAGTCACTAGGCCATGCTCACATTATTCCTCTTCTGAAGTCATGTTGTAATCACACCAACACAGATCATGATGCACGTGAGCAGGCACAATATGAGCCCTTGATATGGTTCTCAATACCCACCGTCCTCATCTTGTGATACTGTCTTCAATAGTCTATGGTCTCCAGGTAACTGAAGCTCTGGATGGCCAGGAAGGGATCTTCATTTATCTGAAACTCAGAGCAGTGGCTGTATCTAGGAGCTGGGTGCAGTGGAGAAAAATCAGATTAAGAAGATTTTTGACTGCTTATACTTGGAGGATTTGTGGGTTTATTTATTTGTTTCACCGGGTTTGTTTTGCTTTTTCTTGCTGCCTAGTTGCAATGGGGATTCAGAAGCATGCTCAATTTAGTTTAAAAAAACTTAAAATGATACTGTGTTTCTAGGCATCTGTTTTGGGATTATGCTATAAACTCCCAAAAAGTTCAATCATTGCTTGGATTTCTGTAGCCCAGCTTCCTCATCCTCAAATAAAGATACTGCTTTCTTCATAGCATGTTGTATTAAATTAATGTAAATGCTCAATGCTGCCTGAACACATAGAAACACTTAACAAAAGCTATTTTCTTTTATTTTTGTATTTCTTTGTGGTGCTGGGGATCAAGCCCAGGACATTGTGCATGCTAAGTACATGTTTTACCACTGAGTTACATTCCCAGCCCAATGGCAATTTTAGTTTACTCAAAAAGATCATTCCCTCATGTGAGAGTTAATTACCATGTGATCTGATGATCTGAGTGCTGATTTTGAAGACATGCACTTTGGATACATTGAAGACATGCCTTTGGATACCTAATACAGGATCAGTGAACTCATCAGAGAAAGTGTCTTTTAAACTGAAAGTAGAAAATATGGAAGAATCAGTCAGAGGAAGGGATAAAGAACATCCCTAGAAAGAAGAAACAAAGCAAGAAATAAAAAGATGTACATTAGAGAAATTGCCCAGATTGTTCCTTTTGGCTTGCATGCTGTTGCATTTGGAGAAAGGGTCGTTGATCTGCAAAGCGTCTAAGGAATACTCAAGGGAGATTCCTTATGAGGGTAGACCAGGAATTATGAGAACCTGAACTAAAGTAGCATTCCACAAGATAGGAAGAATTGGACTGTGAAGGGGTTTGGGAGGATGAGCATACATATAAGAGATAGTAGAGAAATAATACTGATAGGATTAGGTAATCCTTTAGACATGTGGAAATAGAAAATAAGAAAAAAATAACATACAGAAGGGTCAAAGACGGCTTTCTGGCTTGGTAAAATAACTAGTTAAATTACTAGATTGCCCATTAAGACTTCAGAACAAGGAACACATGAAAAAGAACAAGTGTGAGGGCAGATGTAATTAATTTGTAGGTAAGGTGGAGGTGGGGGAAACCATGTTGAAAAATATAAATTAAGTATCCTAAAATTACTTCTAAAAATGGTTTTGAAATTTAGGAGGAAGGTCTAGTTTAGTGGTCAGCCTTTGGGGGCCATCAACCCTCATCTCACTCATAGATGAGATTGCAGAGGAAACAAGAACTTGGTAGAGGGGGGACTGACAACCAAACACTTGCAAACCTTGATGTTCAGTGTGAGCAGGGACAGAGGATCCTGTCTGTGAAGGAGACTATGAAAGAGAGAAGCCAGAAGGTTCTGCTAGGAATCCATACTGGAACAAGTTTGGGAAAGGGGAGAGCATTTTTTTAATGGGCTACCTGCCTCAGAAAGTTCCAAGGTACCCAGTCCAAGATGACTAGAGAATAAAAAACAAAGGAAGATGAAGTTTGGGTTTCAGGCTTTCTGTTCTTTCTCAAACCTTTGCTAGTATGACCTTTCACAGCCTTCTTCTCTTCCCTTTGTCTCCCATCTTTGGCCATTATAGCTGACTTTGCTGCCAGCTCTCAATATCAGGTCCAACCACCACTTTTGGTTTCATTCTGCTGAATTCATTGCTGCTACTACATTCTATTGCTCTTTCTTCCACTCTCTCCTCTCTCTAGTTCCCATACAATCTATTCACCTCACCCATCTTCTGCTACCCTTCTTATTTTTCAAGTGTATTCTACCTGGACTTCTTATTCTTTTACAACATTACTTCTCTTATTCCTTTACAACATTCTTTTTTCAATATTTTTAACATTCATTTGCATTTAAAAAGTTACCCTGTTGGTGCATATCATACCTTCGGATATTTAAGACTACACAACACTCTTAAACTCTAGTGGTACCACATGACCCCCTTCCTTTCTGGATAAGCTCCCTTGCTCTAGCCCCAGGCTCCTTACACATAACTTCCTGTTTCCTGTAACACTCTTCACCCTCGATTAACCTGCCTCTTACTTGACCTTTTTCCTCTCAGGTCGAATGCCACATCCTCCTTTGAGATCCCTACCCTGACCCCTAAAGTGGAGAAGCATTTCTTAGGTGTGTTCTCACCATATGCTTGTGCACATCCTATCGTATAAATTAGCACACTGAATGCTCATGATCTCTAAAGCTATTTTACCTGTGAAACTAGGAATTCTACAATCCTATGTTGTTTATTCATATGTATGTAGCCTATACAAGGAGTCTAGGGGAAATAACTATATAATCATATGGAAGGTGATTACAATGCAGAATATGAAACTAAACTAAATGTACACAATTATTATAATTATATAAAATATATATTTTAAAAAAACAGAAGACATGCAAACAATGCTAAGATGTTTTAAGAGTAATTTAAGAGTTTGAGAGCAAGACTTTGGGAAGAAATTAGCTTTTATTTTTCTTAATTTTCCAAATTTTCAATCATTTCTTTATTTTTATCAGAAATACACAATAAATTTAACAATACATGACCATATTTCCAGTTGTCAATTGAGCACAATAACACTAACATAGTTAAATATCACTTTTTGGAATACTTTCTATTAAAATATTTCCAGGCATCAATTATTCTAATTCTAACATAACTCTGAATCTGGAAGACATAGGAAACTGGGATGATCAAAACATGAATTTTAAAATTTGCTTACACGGGGCCTATTTTGGCAAATTTCTTAAATTTTTACTAATTTTTCTTTATGGGCCATCTCTTTCTCCTCATTTCTCAAATACCCTTGTCCAATCTAAGGTATCTGCTGTTTTAAGTTGCATGCTTATTTAAAGTTGTTTGTAATGCAAAAGTTTATATTTGACCTATGAAATAAACCACTAACTTTTTTGCTTATAAAACAAGCTATTAATTTTGACTTAAAAAAAAAAAAAAAACAACACTTAATTTTCAAGACCTACTAACAGCACCTTTATCCAGTCTCCTGATCTTACCCTGTCTCTGACCCACCCATTCCTACTCCCTGGCCTCAGACTCAGGAATGGCTCAGGGACTTCTTGAGGACAATTTTAAAAATCAATATTTATCTTTAATTTTACTTAATTTTATTAATCTAATGGGCAAAAAGTTAGTATCATTTTATGTGATTTCTATAATTACTAAATCACAGTAAAAATATTAAACAATATAGAAACATGGAAGAAAAGTTAAATTCATCTTCCACCTTGCCTAATCTGTCCTACTCTGAAGAAATAATTGCTATTAATAGCATGGTTCATAACCTTGCAGATTTTGTATGTTTGTATTATAGTCTCCTGTCATATATTCTCAAGTATATGAGCATTTACAAAAGTGCATACACATATGACTATATATGCACAAATATAGATGTGTGAACATTCACATATCTACATATACAAATATTTGTAAGTGTGTGTACACATACATATGTATATAGGAGAAAGAGAAGAGGAAACGAGTAACTTATGGAGTTTTGTTATAATTAACACATACTGGGTCACAAAGGGTTAAGGTTAGGGTTAGGGTTAGGTATATAAGGTTTGGCATCTTAGTAGGGTTTTTATGATGTAATAATTTATTTCAGAGGTTTGGCAACTCAGAAAATATAAATTTAGCTGTTTTGCCATTGTTTTTTGTTTGCTTTTGTTGCTGTTATTTTTATTTTGATTACACCAGCATTTCTTTATTCCTTCCTCTTAGGTTTGAGCTTTAAAATCAACAATAAAGTAAATGCAATTACTATCTTTTCACTCAAATTTTTGTGGGCATATGCAAATAGATATGTGGGAAAACTCTTGTGAATAGAATTGATGAATCAATTGACATGTTCATTTTAAATATTTCAATTTATTTGTAAAGCATTTATATTACTAATCATTTTGATTTCCCAATCTAATTGTTTTTGAGAGAATCTTTGTTTTCTTTTCACGACTATATTCACTAGTAGAGTTGAGTGTTTTTCAAATATGAAGTTAAAGATTGTGATTTTTATTTTCTTCCTTTGCTTTTTCTCAGTTTTGTTGGATTTCTGTATTTCTCATGCTAATCTTTAGAAACTCTTTTATACAGTATTATTAATCCTAACCAAAATTCATGATTGATTCATCATAAGTTTCACATCTAGTTTTGTTGTTGC
Source organism: Marmota flaviventris (assembly GCF_047511675.1). NCBI lineage: Eukaryota > Metazoa > Chordata > Mammalia > Rodentia > Sciuridae > Marmota > Marmota flaviventris. The sequence continues at coordinate 86,802,590 of NC_092504.1, forward strand.
AGTGTGCACGTATTTCTGTTTTTACATATACAAGTTCTGTCACCATTCACTTTTATGGCATTATGACTTGGTGCTTTACTCTAGTTTCCACCATACTGCAAACTAAATGAGATGGTCCTCTATTGATTTTTCTAATGTTCCAAACATTGGTTTTTATACTGAGATCTTTACTCAATGAATTGATTCAAATCTTATTTTTCTTTTTACTTTTTTAATATAATATGTTATTATGGTTTTGATATCTTCTGTTGCAAAAGATTTATTTGCAAATGTTTTCCATTTCTAATATTCAGATTAGACAAATTTCATTTCTTTGTATATAAATATAAAACAAATATTTGTTTGATGTACAAATAACTAACATATATAAATATATGCATACATATTTTTATGTATCACAAATCTGATTTCACAAATATGAAAGACATCTGTCTTAAACATGCCTTTTTATATGACTGGAGAAAACTTAGCTTATTCCATAATGCCTTCTTTTATTTTCTAAGTATATTACTATATTGACATTTACTTATTGTTATTATTACTATATAAGTATTTTTGGAGTAAAAGCAAGGAGTAGTGATGATATTCCTGGTTTTTACAACCATGATTTATTCTAGAGTTAATAAACACAATCTCCTTTTGTCTTTTTACTTACAAAAGTTTTATATACCTATCTTTATTATATGTATGTATGTTTTTCCAGGTGTTCCATCACAACTGTCAAACTTCTTGAAGTCAGATTTTTCTCCAGTTGCTCAAATTCTTTTACTTTAGTTACTGAAGATTTTCCTACAGAGTTCATCTTCTTACATGGTCAAGACTCTTGGCTGTCTAGATGTCAGGCCCAGTTGTCGTTTTCTTTCATTATTTTACTACATGACTTTTCTACTTCCTACCTCTTTCTCTTTCTTAATTTCCTATCTTATTTTAATGAGCATGCTTCCATCAGAATACATTTCCCTAGAGAACAATCAACAATCATTCTTGGGAGAAGAAATAGGGGAATTATTATGACATACAATGGTTTCTCCTTCTCTGTGGGGCATATGTTGAAAGATCCGTAGTTCCAAGACCCCGAGTGGATGCGTGCAATCATCAGCTGAACCCTATACATACTATGTTTTTTCTATTCAGGCCTAAAATAAAGTTTACATTAAGAATGGTAAGAAAATAATAAAATAAAATAGAATAGTTATAAAAGTTCTTTAAAACTCATACGATTTTTTTCTGGAATTTTCCATTTGATAGTTTTGGACAGTTTCTGTGAAAACGAAACCATAACTAAGGGGAGACTACTGTATGCTGGCTTGACATTGCATGCAGTTCCCAGGGTGTCCTGGGCTCCCTTTGGATGGGCCCTGAGCCATAGGGGACTTGCCCTGAGTTGATGGTTTACTAAACCTCTCCACAGGCTTTATGGCTGCCATTGTCACTGTATCTCTCAAACATTAGAGGTTATACATTAGCCAGTGTCTCTGTGCTTTTATTTCTGTTCTTGAATCTGCCAATTTTTTATGTCTTTTTTAAAATTCCTTCTTTCTCCTGATACATAATACATTTCCTTTTCTCTAATGTTTTGAAAGTTAAAGGTTTATTTTTATTCTGCAAGCAATTTCCTTTAGAGTACAAAACATACTTTTCTTTAGTATAATTGTTAAAAATAAAATAACATCTATAAACATTCTGAGAGGATGAAAATTTAACATACTTTCTTTCCATACTACCTTTTTTCCTGCACATTTCTCAATATCATCTACAAAATCTAGAATTTTTTCCCTGCTTATCATAATTATATTTTAAACCTTATATGTTATGCTTTCAACAATTATTTCTGCTTTTCAAACTATTTATAACCTAACAATAACTTTTAAAAACTTTTTTGCTGATGTTACTGCTGCTTATATAGTCCTTTAATACCTACACCCCCATTTAACTTTTTATCATATTGAACAACTGTAGTATTTTCTTTGAATAACTTTTTCCAAATGGCTCATACCAGTAGTTTATAAGAAATGTTTCTATTTTCTTTGCATGTAAATAGCAAAAAAGAAAATATTTCCATACTTTGAATCTGCAAATGAATTTGTCTTGAGGAAATTTGTCTTATTATTTATTTAAATAGTGCTTATGTTCTAGCTTGCCTCCTTTTTTTCCTTTTTCTATTTTCTTTTTATTTCTTTTTGTTGTTCTTGAAATACTCTGTGGATTATGTTTTAGCTTTTTCAAAAAGTTCTTTTCTGTTTTGAATTCCCCATTATATGTGTATTAGATTTCCTGAATCTGGTTTTCATCTCCCCTGCCGGATCACTCTTCTTCTTCTTTTTTTTTTTTTATTTGGTACTCAGGGGCAGTCCACCACTTCGACCACTTCACCACATCCGACCCTTATTTTGTACTTTACTTAGAGACAGTGTTCACTGAGTTGCTGAGCACCTTGCTTTGGCTGAGGCTGGTTTTGAACTCTCGATCCTTCTGCCTCAGCCTTTGGAGCCACTGGGATTACAGGCCTGCAAAACCACACTCAACTCACCCTGATACTCTTCAATTTTTTTCCCCCTTTCTGTACAGGGAAGACTTCATCAGTTTACTTTCTATTTTGTTAATTCTAATTTCTCCAAGTACCCCAAATTCTTATTGTTGTTTTTAATTCTACAAATACATGTTTTTGTTACTGTTTAACCTTTCCTGATCAGATAGAATTCTTTCACTGGATACCAGATTTAGTTTCAGAAATTTGATGTCTCCTTTTATACGTAGGTGTGTAATTTCTAACTCCTACATCTTTTGAAAAGTCTCACTTTTTTGCTCTGTCATTGTGAAAATTTTCTGTACTTTTTATTGTGGAAGTGGAGAAGGAGGACTATGATATGGAATTCCCGATTAGTGTTTGCAGTCCCTTTGTAAGGAAGCTTGACACATTTCTGCCGGGGCAGCAATCCATTATGCAAGGGAGCCCTTGTAAATGTCCTAGTCCCCTGACTATTATTCAGATGAAATCCCCTCTATTGTATCAGTTTCCAGCTGGTTGCAGTTGTCTGCTGTGTGGAGACTTCATGGATGGTCCAACTTCGTGTCTGCTACTCTGGTGGTTCTCTAATCTGCCCTCACCACTATGAGTTAAAAGACAAACTGACCTTGCCAATATGTCCTCCATGCATACTCCATGCATACTTTGCTTTGCAAAGTAACTGAAATTCCTAGGAGATGCTCACTGTCCTTGTCCATTTCTCCATGGCTATCTTATACCTAACTAAAATTATTCAAACTTTTGCCGTGTAGAACTTGTACTCATTCAACAATTATTTTTGTGAGCTCAGATACTGTAATTACCAAGTCTCATAAATCTTGAATTTCATCAATTACATATCCTAATCAGGAGGGCTTAGACAATAAGCGCATGAAATGCCAATGTTTACAATGGCAAATTGTGAGAAATGTTAGATAGAAAAACAAAGCAAAGTCAAAGATAAAGGAAGAGGCAGGCAGAGCACCATTTTGAAATTTCATGCTGCATTAGATCCTTCTCCCCAAAAAACATGTTTCTGCCTAATTTCTAGTTTCTTTGGGAGTCTGGGATAGAAGAAGAATGGCAGGGCACTGGGCAGTGTTGGATGTTTTCAGTCACATGGGCAACTTCCCTGTGAAGTCTTTGTCCATTTCTCTAAGGACCCTCTAATCTATAAGTCTGGTTTTGAAATATTTTATATTTCATTTAGTTTTTAGTACGTGTTCCTGATCTACATTACTAGACATCTAGACATGACCACAACAATATATTGTGTGCACCAAAGACTTGTCATAGCCAAAGAGAAAACATCTTCCTATCCAAACTCATTCCCCCTTCTGCATTCCATAGAGGTAGATGACATTGCAAGGCCCAGAATTTTTCAGATTTTAAACATTCTTCTTTAATTCCTATTTAAATGTGGTTTCCAAAACCCAGTGTCTAAACCCAATTCATTTGGATTATGAGAAATGTGTCATTACTCCCAGTATTTCTAATTCTGTTGCAGTGATCAATTTTCCCTGATTATAGCAGCAGCTGACAAGATTTTCTAATAACTGTTCTTTCTTCCCAATCCATTGTAAGTACTAAAGATAGCATTATCAGGATAAAAATACATATAATATATAATGACCTCATTATCTGGCTTCAGTGGCTCTCAACAAAGTATTTTGAAATCAAGAAGTTAAATATTTTTCTGTATTTAAGGTACATTTAATTGGACCTCTCTTTATTCTAGCCTCTTTGTGTCCTTAAAAACATGAACTGACTTTGAAAGTCAGTAAGACAGTCGAACAGCAGAGTTAAAAATTTCCAAAACACAAACTATAATTTTCAGCATTTAGAAATCTTTATGTTGTAAAAAATATATAATTGTTATTCTTTAGAATTGGTATGTTCTCCTTCCTTGATGAGGACTATAATCATGTAGAGATTGGAGTTTATCCTTTGATTGGCTTTAAGTTAAAGGAGCCATATAAAGTTCAAAACTATTTTCTTAAAAGAAGAATGATTGCATTCATTTTATAGTTGAATAATTTCAAATGCTTTAAGTAACTTAGCTTGACCATATGAAAGTGGGACAAAGGCAGTACCTAATATGAATTTTTGCCCAGGAGAACAGTTTTTGATGAAATTATGACCAACTGAAATATGAAAGAGAAAAACTATAATCATCCCATCTTTTATTTATGGTATCACCTATATAGCTATAAATAATAAGGATATCCTAATCATTTTAACTACTATTGGAATGCAAATAGTTTTGCGGCAAAAAGCAGTAACTTTTTATAAAGTACAACATGCCTATACATCATTTGGACAGAAAGAAGAATAACCTTTAAACAGTGAAATTCCACAAGTGGCTAGATAGGTAAAATGATCATGATCAGAGAGGAACACAGGTCAAACAAAGTACACTCGCACACTAAATTTACTTGTCTTTTACAGACAATTTGCAAAATGGGGACTATTGAACTACCAAGGTAATTACCTAAAACGTTGCCTTTGCTCTATTTTAAAGGTTGTGTAATATTAAAGAACTTCCTGTGGTAAGAATTTTTTCATTTAAATTAACCATCTCATCCTAGAGTAGAAAATAAGTAATAAAATAAGAAAATTAAAATGGAACAAAGTTCCTTAGTGGGCCAATGTTTTATTGATCTATACTGCTGTTACTGCAAGAAAGATGGAACATTCTAGAAGGTCTACATGTAGGGTGGTGGTAGCACACAGGTAAAATTCTCCAAGGCACATTTTGCTTCCAATATAGTACCTTGTCCTACCAAAGTTCTCAAAAGAGACTCATATTTTTTTTCTTTCATGAAGTTGTGCTAGGGGTATGTGAGAATGGCTTATCTTACTGAAGACCCTGGCAACATGTTGAGAGTGTAAAACACAACCCTGGAAAGCTTCCTCTCAGCCTCTTTCTTTCTCTTTTCTTTATCACACAATCTGTTAATATACCTCAGCTGCCAAGCAGATGTGACAGAAAACTAACCAGAAGGGCATACCTGGGCAAGCACCTTGTGCCACCTTCCACAAAAGAGCACAAATTCCAAGATATTATGACAGTAACCCCTTGTGACCTGTGATTTAAGTACCATGCCTCTTAACTCAATAAGTGGTTTTGTTTCTCTCCCCCATACAAAAATGTAAACAGATATTATAGTTTTGGAGAAACTTCCCTGGCATTTCCTTTCTGCTTTTCAACTACAGCCCTGCCTCCATGTGCCAAAGGCAGGCTGGTTCCAACAAAGCAGTCTCACAAATGCACAGGCAAAACTATCAACAATGCTATTGTCTTTAGAAAATGTGCAGAAAAAAAGAGATGACATTTGACATGCAAGGTAAGCCCAGCAAAGTATTCAGGAGATTATTCTTTCCTGCTATTATAATCCACTAACTTTTTGTTGTTAGTTCTTAATCCAGTATCATGTCTAGACTATTTCTTTCTTACCTCCAACAAAGCTTTGGGAAAAAGAAAATCGCATCTTCACATGCTTCTATACCCTTCAGCTATGATTGCCGGCCAAATGTGCAAAGAGCACATTGTGTTCTCCTCTCAAGTTTGGACTTTTTGTCTTTCTAGGACATTGGTAATCTGCTACGAGTATAATAACAGACAAGAAACACAGGTACTTGAGGTTCTTTTTTGGAAGATTAATTCAATCTTTTGAAACAAGTACTAAGTAAACAGAAGAGGATATTGCTATAACTTCTGGAAAGTATTTGTGCAGTATAACTAATACATAAATGATGATATTATGGTTATATTAAAAAGAACATGTTTGAACATTTTGAATGTGTCTAAATACACTCTAAATAAAGAAAATATACTCTACCATACAAGTAATTTCTTTGATTCGAAGCTTTTATTAATAGAATAGTATTCAAAAATTCAAAAGGATCATAAATGCGATGGTCCCTCTTCCTACTGCCTGGCTCCCAAATCAATTTACAACAGCCCTCAGGACAAGAAAAGAGTCTTGTTGCCTTTTAAGTTTGGGCAGCATAGAATAAGAGACAGAGAAAGTTGATGCAGAATAATTTGCAATTTCCTGCAAAATGACTTCCATGAAGTTTAAAGTCATCCAGAACTGCAAAACTGATCCCACAGATCAAATAAATATGAGAACATTTCAATCTTTAACTAAACCGTGTTGGCTTTTCATTCCAATAAGGAGCCAAATGGATGTTTGCAAGCTAGAAGAATTTTAAATAATTTTTCACGGGAGCAACTTTTAAACAAATCTTCGACCATTTTCCTTTCTTTAGCTTTTGAACTATAATAATTTAAGAGAAGGAACCAAAATTAAGAAACATTAAAGATAGATATTTATTAATCTGTAAAAAATATATTTGAATACTTGCTATGTTTCAAGAGACTACCTCAGTCCTAGGGAATGTAACAAACTGGAGAGAGGATTAAAAGTCCCTTTAGTGATTTGTGAACAATGCAAAAAAGTAAGTTGCTAAATGTACTCATTTTGAGTATCATACAGACAGAATGTGGAAGTAAAGAGGTGGACTTAGGGCTGCATTTGAGTAAAAACAGGTACAAGAGGAACCCAGGACCCTATAGGTAGGAAAGTCACAGGGGCGTGCCTGAAGTTAGTATGAATTTGGTTTTGTACATGTGTGTCTGAGGTGGGTTAGTAGAGTAAAGATGGATGCTGAAGGCTGGGGTTGTGGCTCAGTGGTGGAGTGCTCACCTAGCATACATGAGGCACTGGGTTCAAATCTCAGCACCACATAAAAATGAAATAAAGATATTATGTCCCTCTACAACTAAAAAATACATATTTTTTTAAAAAGTAAAGAAGGATGCTTAAGTTATAGAAGAGGACAAGAGACCACTAAGGGGCTTTTGTGGAACACTACTAGCTGCCACACCCAGACTCCTGTGGCTCAACCCAACACTTATTATGCTCTTCTTTTTCCATCAAGCACTTAAACTCTGCTTGTCAGTGTATTATAGAGTAGAAAATAAGGTTGCAAATAGTTCCACGATGGAAAGTCTTTAAAATCATTGGGTCCATATCATGAATCATAGAAAAAGAACTGTCCATCACCTGCCCTCTGAGTCAAAATTGTGTATCCACCCACCAGCAAATTCATCCATTCAGTGGGAATAAAAACAAATGGCATGCAGCTGTGTGCTCACATTCTCCTCCTCTTCCTCCCCATCCATTTAAAGAAGGAAAACAAACATGTGAAGTTACCAAATGCAATGTGTTTAGAGCAAGGTGAGATAGATGTGAAATAGAATGATGTGGTTTATTTGTGCAAATTGGTTAGATGACAGTCATTGCAAGACTAAGAGGTGGATCTTGATCACAAAGTGCTTAAAAGTCCTGGAACTCATATAGGAATGCAATATTTCTGGGAGCTTCTGTATGAGAAGCATAGGGAGCCACATGAGGTTATTAGTTATCCTTTCAACAAATATTTGTTTAGCAACTACTATGTGGTAATCACTGTTCTGGACTCTATCAGTCTTTCTGACTCATAAGAAAAACTTGGATGCTAGGATATGGATAAAATGATAAAACATCAATAAATTAATATAGTACATCCTATAATATCAGGATAAATGTGTTTCATCTTATTAGAGTCATACTTTTAGCAAACAAAAAATTAGAGGTAAGAATTAAATTTGGCATTTAATATAAAGCATTATGTTTTATGCAAACAATCACATGTATATTGTGGACAAAACTTCAAAATCTTTATAATATTTTTATAAATACAAGGTTTTAAAGTAATTTCATACTTATAATTATTTATGCCTCAGAACTCTGCTGGTTTTTTCTATGCTATTATAGATATGTTGTTGGAAAAGTTAAGAAGAATTAATGGATTTATTTTGCCAGTGTTTAAGTGGATTCTCATATATGAGAATAGGTATCTCTTAGGTTACTTTTAGATATAACGTATGAGCGTTTCTTATATTAGAAATATATTTTCCTCCTCAAACAGTCCAGTATGAGTTTACTCAAAGACCATTTAATATACTAACATGATTCCAAAATAATGTTAGGTGTTGTCATCTTTACTGTAGAGGGGTTTTATTTTCCAAAGTTCAACCTAACTTAAAATTGATTCAAGTTTTATAAAAATAGGGGTGACACCATATTTCTCAAATTTTACTTGTATGGTGTCTTGATTAATACTTTCTGTGAGAATGATTTTTTCTGATCCTACATTTTAAATTTAATAGTTTCATTATGTAATTTTTTAATCTTCATGTACTTTATATAAACTATGGATTTAAATGTAACTTCCTTTGCATATGTATTCAATAAAAACATCATTTATTGAAAAAATGGGTGATACATAAAAGTTGCATTATTTGTAAATATTTCAGTGTTCTTGATAATGTGAATGAACATATTTGGGAGGTGGCACTTTTCCTGAAGAATACATGTCAAAGTCACCATCCATCTGCTAGTAAATTTTCAAATAAAAAATTGTATTGATAATTAATAATTATACAGCTCCAAATTTTGATCATAGTTTTTTTTTCCTTCTGACTGTGAAATGTCTAGAGCTTGTGAAAGAAGTGAGAATTGGGGCTGAGACTCAGACTGGAGGAGAGGGTATGAGGGAAACTCCTCAGTTCTGGGAAATTGCCAGAAGAGTGCAGCTGTCATTTAACACCTGTCCTCTTTTCAAAAGCAGGGGGTGGCATTCTTATAGAGAAACCAGAGAAATATGGATTAGAAGAAACTGTTAAAAGATGGATAGCCCATTGTTTCTGATCTTTTGGGCACCAGAATAATCGCTAATAGGCTAATGTCATGTTTGAAGAAAATGTACATTATACAGTGTCTTCTCAACCATATAATTCAGTGATGTATTATAAACTGGAAACACAATCCAAAGGATAACCATAAACTTATGAAACACATTCATGAGCAACAAATAAGTGAGAGTGTTATGATTACCATTGAAGAAAGATATTAATACAGAGTGACTTTTAATGCATTGGAACCCAATTGCTTGAAATCAGATGGAAAATAGTTATGTGAAGAAATCCTCTATTCACATTAACACAAGAGGGGGTTTGATAGTACCAAAAGCTCTGGAGTGACAGGTTGTGGGCAATAAACTTAACAGGATTAAAAAAATTATTTCCATTAAAAGCAAAGAATTTAATGCAGCCAGATTGTAAGCAGAATGCAAAAAGAAAGAACCCACTAAACTGCTTTGAGTTGCTCATCTAAATCTACTTGAGTGTTGTGTTCTGTTTTGGATATCATATGTTTGAAAAGAAAGACAAACTGGAGTGAGTTCAAAGGAAAGCAACTGAACTGATAAAAGGTTTGGAAATAAGACAGACCTGTGAGCAATGGACATGTTCAGGCTAGAGAAGAGACAATTGAAGAAGAGACATGTTAATTGTCTACAAGCATTCGGAGAAATGCTTTGGGAAGAGAAAGAATAAGCTGTGTTAATCATTAGGAAAAGAGTAAGGAGACATAAACGTACAATATTCATGAGAATTGCCTGGAATAATTTATTTATTGTGCTCTGGAGGTAATTTATGTAACTCTGCAACTTGACATCATTCAAGTTCAAGTACAAATGCACAAATGCCATGTACTTTTAGACCTGAGGGCACAAAAAGACCACAAATCAGTGTTTGAGGATAAAAGGTAGCTGAAAAGAAATATGTGGGCTTTACCTTTTGCAACTAGTAGCCTGAAGTGATCTGTGGGATCCCAATGCTGTTTAAGATACGTCTGAGACAGAAAAAGGTTCAGGCTCTTAAGATGAGTTAATATATTTCTATAACACATTCAATTCGAAGTTTGGGCAGCATTTCTATAAAATACTTTACAGACAGATGTTTCTAGAACATACCAGGTAGCTGTGACTAGTAAGTATGCAGTGATGCCCTTTTACCACATAGTATTCCTTATTTTCCTTTCACCTACTTCCCACATCTCTCTCTCCTAGCAGACATTTGGTGGTATAGTGGCAGGAAACTGAGGGAGTATAAAATTTTTTATAATTAAGGCTGGATTAGTAGTAAGAATGCCCAGCCATCCAAGGCTGAGCAGCATTTTTGATGTTCGAAAGAAGTGTGTAATGTTGGATTAAGCTACAAGTAACCAAGCCTTTTTTTCTCCAAGGAGGCTTTGATGTTGGGGGTCGAGTGGGCCCCTTGCCTCTGTGCATTTCTGATACGGTGCTCCGTGTTCTAATCCATTGTAGCAAAGTCCTTGAACCAAGAAAAACTGACACTCATTCTCATTAATGGGTTTGCCTGGATTGCTTTATTTTGTTGTTATTTCTCACTGCTTCTTTTCCCCCTTTAACATTTTCTAGTGACTTTGATTGATCTAATGTAATCTCTTTTCTCCACTTTTTTTCAAAGCATGAAAATTTCCCTGCCAGGTGGATATTCCCCAATTCTCACAACTCGACTGATTTTTTTTTTTTTTTTTTTTTTTAAGGAGAGTGATTCTGAACAGTGAGAACTCATAACTCATTTGAATGGAAAACAGTTGGGGGGTTGCCACACTTCATTGTACTTGATTGTTGACACTTGGTAGCAGCTGTTACTGCCAATCTATCTTTAACCAACTATGAGCAAATCAAAATCTCTCTCTCTCTCTCTCTCTCTCTCTCTCTCTCTCTCTCTCTCACACACACACACACACACATACACACACACACACATCCATAAATCCATATGTTAATGAAATTTGGGAATACTAGAGTATCTCTCTTTTCTAAACTTTCTCCAACAATTTTAATTAAAACTCAGGTTGATTTTCTTTTTCCCATCATCATTTCCCATTCCTACAATCTCTATATGTAAAATTTCAGCACTCATCCAAAATTAACAAAAATGAGTTAGACATAGGCAAGTTTTTAGAACAGAAGTCTGATAAAATCAAGAATTCCAGACTAAGAAGATTGTCTTATTCATATAGGTAGGCAAAAAAAAAAAAAACTACTTTTTTAATGCTCTGTTGGGCAGCTATAACTTCAAGATGAAGAATATTATATGGATTAAATTATGCTCTAGGTTTACATTTGACCAACAGACTTGATGCATATACTGTACTATCTTTGTTAAAATAGAGAGGTTTAGCAAAAAGAATCAAATAATGCTAACAATCTGAATTTCAGGTGTTAATAGACTCTGATAATACTTACTCTAGAGTGAAAAGTTTTAACTGCCTTACAAAAATTAATAATTTCCTCCTGTCCTGACCTACTGACATAGGTGCCATACATATCTTAGCTCATTCTATTAATTAAGTAGTGAGTTCATTACACCACTACCCCCAAATAATTTCACAAACAATCTGAATGAAGATGGTAAGGAACCATCATTAATGCATAAACCACTTCTGTGTGACCTCTTCTCTGAACTCGATCTATCTCTGAAAGAGGTGAGTATCTTCCATGGAATAATAAATACTAAATAATACATGTCCATGTAAAACATGCATTCTCAGGAGCAATGTGATAGGCCAAACACAAAACCGCTTATGCACATAGAGAATCACTGCCAACACATAACGGTTTCCATTATGCATCTGAGAAAGAGAAGGAGAAAAGGAAACAGAGTGCCATCCTTCCAAGAGAAATCCAGGAAACTCACCAGTTTTCATGAATTTTACTACTTTGTATGTATAGTAATGATAATACTGCTGAAAAGTGGGCCATGAGCTAATATTTAATTTTTTATAAATTTAAAACTTTTTGAAATATTCTTTTACCTTTTGTCATGCGAGCTTTAGAGCAGTTTGCCAGATGGAGAAAATAAAAAGAAAATTTAATATTGTTGTTTTCTTGCCCTTTTTTGGACACAAACTTTTGGGCACATACTATCTGAAAAGGAAATAACCAAACAAAAACAATAAAAATAACAATAATAATACTGCATGACCATACAGAACTTTCTCTGTCTAATCAAAGAGGAATTTTCAGTGGAACCAGAAATTTCCTGATTGTTACTCACAGTTACCTCTGATGATAAATATCATATTATAAACCAAACTACAAGTCACTTTACTCCCTTCTTTTTTTCCCTAAATGCATCAAACTGTACATAAGCCAGAGAGGTTTAAGTATGTAGATGAACATTCACACTTCCTAACTGCCAATGTATCATAAAAGAACTTCTGAGATTTTTCTGTAAGTTATGAAATTGGTGAAGAAAATAAGTGGGACATCAGCAAAAGACCAGCAGGAAACATTTCCACCATCTTTGCAAGGTGATTGTTTCTTTTCTAATACTTTTTCTTATCTGTTTAAGGAAATTGCTTTAAATAAATGATAAAAATTGAAAGTGATTAGGCCAATGGTGTGCATATGGAAATATTTTTGAAGACAAAGTAACAATAATTAAAACACTCAGGCTTAACAATCTAAACATCAATTTAGAATTAATAAATGTTCAAAACACAGTTACCGAACATTGAAAATGTTTGGTTCTTAGAGTTCTTAGTTCTCAATTTTTGTTATTCTTTCTTATATTTTCATGAATTCAATACTAACATACAAATAAACAAACATGATTTAAAGTTAAATATAAACAAAATAGCATGTTATGGATTTTTATATGCATAATCTTATATTTATAAACAATACATTTTTTCTGTACATTAAGAATTCAGCTTTAGATAAGATGAACCAAAACAATACACAGCAGAGGTAGACACCCAGTAGGAGTTGGTTTTACTCTTTCATTCTTGATAAATTCAGAGAACATGTGTCAAAACCTAGTGTATGTGACCCTATTTGAGTGACTATGGGAAAAACAATAATGAGAAAACATGGCTCTTACCCTCATGGACTTTGCTGTCTAATGGTGAATTTCCCATTTTTTATGGTCCATAATTCAGGACCTTATAAGGTCGAGATGGAAAATTTTAACTCAGTGTGTTCATTTTCTTGAAGTTCAAAGCACAAAGAAGTTTTGTTTTGTTTTGTCTTTCTCCAGCTAAGACCATGTCATACCTTCTTCAGGGAAGAACCAGATCAGGGCTATAAAATCTATAAAATAAGTTCAGAAACAAAGGACTATGTCCCACTACACTCAGAAAGGAAATGTCCAGAAGGGGTCAAGTGTCTAGCTGAGCCCAGAAATATAGGGTCTTTGAGCTAGACTGCTGTCTCTTATTGGGGAACCCAAGTGTGATTCTCACACAAGTATAAACCTTCCCTGGCATTTTGTCTTACCTGGGAGAAAGAAAGAATGTTAGAAAATTACTGGTAAACATGAACTATAGAATTGGTGTAAGAAACAAAACAATGAGAAGATAATACAGTGATTCACTGAACAAACAAAACAAGGATAAATTTATAAAGAAACCCCAAGAGTTAGTGTGCTGCCAAAGATTTAAAGATGCACACATTCCCGCATTAAAGTAAGATGGCTTAGTCTCCTGCATTCATTTAGTAACTCTTGGATTTCAAGTTATTATCTGGTATTATAAAAATAACTCTTTCCCTCTTTTCTCAATGCCAAAGATCTGCCCACCTTCTTGAAAGAAAATGAAGTTGCAATCAAGGGATTCTATTGTTTTCCACTGTCTATCAGAGCAGTTCTACCAGAAAAACCAAAATATCAGTTCATTTGCACGTTCTGCTTTTGCTATAAGAAGTCTATTTCTCCCTCTGTGTTTTGTTTTCCTGATCACTTAAGTTTAATGAATCCATTATTAATTATTATCACCTTAGCACTCTAAAATGATATAAACTCATGGATCATATTTAGAGTGTTATTGGTATTCTACAGAAAGAAAAAATAATAATAATACAGATTCTACTTATATCTGCATTGCTACATTTGACTTCCCATGCCAGCCAGTTCACATGTGTGTATAAAAGAGAAAAAAAATATTTCCACATGCCATAAATGGAAAAGGAAGCATAGCCACTAGCTTTGCGTATTTCAAAATACTTCTATATTTAGCTGCCTAAATGAATAGTAAAGGATAACTAAAATAAGACTACAAAAATACCTAGAAAAAGTATATGAATTCAACGAAAGTTCAGAAAACATAAGTTGACAATGTATTTTAGGGTATTCTATCCAAAAATGTAAGTTACTTTATACAAAAGTATATTATCATTGTCACCTTTTAAAAGAGCTGAACTAAGACAATAGGAAGTCATAGTGATGGTTTCCCAATAATAATGCCCATGCACTTTGTATATCACAAAGTAAAAGTGCAATATATGTTAGTTTTTGAGTTTAGTTACATTTCAACACTTCAAAAATTAGTTCTCTGCTTTGGAATTCCATGCTAATTTGATATAGACCACTGGGGGAAAATTACTAATTAGAAACATCAGTTTCCCAATCAAAATATGTATGTAAGGGTCTACATTTTATAAAACAAAGATAGACAATCCCATTTTCAAAAAGTACTGAGTTTTAAGATTTAGTTTTCAGAATTTCAGAACCCTTTAAACATTTGGAAAACTTTTCTTTGTTTGGGTAAAAACTTTGTTAGTCATGTAAGTCTGGAAGAAATTTAGATATATTAAATTTATGCATGCAGTTGAAAATAATAAGATAATTTAAGTTTGTAAATGCAACTTATTTTTAAAGGAGACATTAGTGTTTTTGAGTTAATCAACTTTAATCAAAAGGAAAGGATTCATAAAACATAATTGTCCTACTTTTACATGAAAAATAAAAATATTTGTCTTCATACTAGCTGCCATTCTGACTGGAGTGAGATGGTATCTTAGAGTAGTTTTGATTTGCATTTCTCTGATTGCTAGAGATGGTGAACATTTTTTCATATATTTGTTGATTTATTGAATATCCTCTTCTAAGAAGTGTCTGTTCATGTCCTTGGCCCATTTATTGATTGTTTTGTTGTTGTTGTTTTTGGTGTTTAGCTTTTTGAGTTCTTTATATATCCTAGAGATTCGTGCTCTATCTGATGTGTGAGGGGTAAAAATTTGCTCCCAAGATGTAGGCTCTCCATTCACCTCACAGATTGTTTCTTTTGCTGAGAAGAAACTTTTTAGTTTGAGTCCATCCCATTTATTGATTCTTGGTTTTAATTCTTGCACTATAGGAGTCTTATTAAGGAAGTTGGGGCCTTATCCCACTTATGGTGATTAGTGCCTACTTTTTCTTCTATTAGAAGCAGGGTCTCTGGTTGTACTCCTAAGTGTTGGAGAGGATGTGGGGGAAAAGGCACACTCATACATTGCTGGTGGGACTGCAAATTGGTGCAGCCAATATGGAAAGCAGTATGGAGATTCCTTGAAAACCTGGGAATGGAACCGCCATTTGACTCAGCTATCCCTCTCCTCAATCTATACCCAAAGGACTTAAAAACAGCATACTACAGGGACATAGCCACATCAATGTTTATAGAAGCACAATTCACAATAGCTAAACTGTGGAGCCAACCTAGATGCCCTTCAGTGGATGAATGAATAAAAAAATGTGGAATATATAAACACAATGAAATTTTACTCAGCAATAAAAGAGAATAAAATCATGGCATTTACAGGAAAATGGATGGCACTGGAAAAGATAATGCTAAGTGAAGTTAGTCAATCCCCAAAAAACAAATGTTTTCTCTGATATAAGGAGGCTGACTCACGGTGGGGTAGGGAGGGGGAGCATGGGAGGAATAGATGAATTCTAGATAGGGAAGAGGGGTGGGAGGGAAGAGGAGGGGACAGGGTATTAGCAAGGATGGTGGAATGTTCCAGACATCATTATCCAAAGTACATGCATGAAGACATGAATTGGTGCTAACATACTTTATATACAGAGGTATGAAAAATTATCCTATATGTGTAATAACAATTGTGATGCATTCCACTGCCATGTATTTAAAAAATAAAACCAATAAAAAATATTAAAATAGAATGATAAGATTCGTAAATTTTAACTTAAAGCTTATATAACATTGGATTTTTGAATATGAAACAATATGAAAGTAATCCTAAATAGGTTTTTTTCCCTATTTAGGAACATTTAAAAACATTTAAAAAATTAGGAACATTTTTAAAAAAGCTGTTCTAAAAGTTAGAAAGAACTAATAGAAACTTTTCTATAGATCCACATGGTAATTTTCTCTTTTTTATTGGTTCTTTTTAGTTATATATGACAGTAGAATCCATTTTGACCTAATTATGTAAGCATGGAATATATCTTGTTCTAATTCTCTCCCCAGTGCCTCACCTTCTCCCTCCCTTCCACCTACCACCTGTTCCCTTCCCTCTACTGATCTCTCTGTCATTACTCATATTTTTTTATTAATTTCTTATCTTTTATTAATTTCTTATTATACATAATGGTGAAGTTCACTGTGCTATATTCATATATGTACAGGAAAGTTATGTCAGATTTCATTTCACTGTCTTTCCTATTCCTATCTCCTCTTTCTACCCTTTATACCCTTTTTCTAGTCTACTGAACTTCTATACTTCTTTATTCTCTTTTTTTTTTAATCCACACCCTCCCCATCATGGGTTATGCTTTCACATAACAAGGGAAACATTTGATCTTTGGTTTTGGGGGGACTGGCTTATTTCATTTAGTATCCCCATGGTAATTTTCAAATTGGCTTCTTAGCAAATCCTCCCGGACTGGCCAGAAAAAGTGACTCATTTCCTCTTATGTACTTTCATACTACTTAATATAGTGGAGGAGAAAGTATCTAAGAGCATGAGTTTTGGAGTTAGACAACCTAATAACAAATTTAGGACATGCCAGTTTACTAGTTGTGTGATTTTGGACAAGTTATCTACACCTAATTATGTCAAAACACCAACAAAGGCAAGTCTGGAATGAATTATCTCTTGCTTTCTTTCCTCTGTTCATTTCAAGTGTCAACTCTGTTATCCACTGGATGGCATTACTTTTGCCCTATCCTTCAGCAATGCCTATGTTCAAGAGAAAATTAAGCACTTATTGGTTTTCATTGATCTACAATATCATAAGAGAAACTCCTAAGCCAAGGATAGCAACACCTCAGACCTTCCAAAGTTAATGGACAGAGACTCATCCTCCCTGGGAAAAAATGCATGTGGGCACACACTCTGATGACAAGACTAGTTTTCCTGGCCTTAAAGCAGTTGAAGTCCCTAAAAAAAAAACTTTCAGGGAATACTTTCTGTGAGATAGAAGAGTCAACGTAATTGCTAAGTATGAAACTATAGCACTACAGCTATTTTTTAAAAAGTTTTGGAATTTTCAATGTTGATCTAAAACTATACTTACCTAAGCAATGTTGATCCTGTCTTCCTGTCTTTACTGTCAAGTTCCCCTTCCATAGAAAGCCATCTGAAGCATAACCCTCTGGTTATTCTAGGAGTACAGTATTACTTGTATTTCTAGCTGTTTTTTATTTGTTTGTTTGTTTGCTTGTTTTTACTAATATCAACAGAAAGATTAGACTAAGTCTATGAGAGCGAGCCCATTTTACTACTGGGCTTCTAATCAGGTTTTAAAAAAATTATGTTTGCAGTATGCCTCCCTTCTTCTTGTTGCATTGATACTGTTCTACATTCTACAATGGAATAGCCATTCTTGGCTTTATTGTTAACTTTAGGAGAAAATTTTCATTTAAACCATCAGAAACGTTTACTCTGCTCTTCCAGAATTAATCTGATTGGTTCTTAAGTGTGTGGATAAGAGAAACAGATGTAGTTGCATGGACCTCCCTGAGACATCTGCTCTTTATTTGCTTCTGGTTATCTAATATAGATGGTGATGTGTAAGAAATTATCATTTCTGTCTATGTTGTGTTATCCACACTGGACATGTGGTCATTCTTCTAGAATTGGTTTCATTCTTAGTCTTGATAGAGCAACATTTATTTGCCTATCTGTTTGGGACTAAAAGTCTTTCCAATTGTTTTGGTTATCTATCACTAACGATGGATATGTAAGAAACAAAGGTGAATTTTGGTAACAATTTACCTCCAAATTCAGTAGCTTAAAGCAAAAATCATTTTCAATTAGTTGTTTATAGATGTACATGATAGTAGAGTGTATTCTATGTATAGATACATAGAATACAACCCATTCCAATTAGGATCCCATTCTTGTGGTTGTACATGATGGGGAGTTACACTGGGGTTGTGTATTCACACATGAACATAGGAAAGTTATATCTGATTCATTCTACTGTCTTTTCTGTTCCAATCTCCTCTCCCTTCCCTTCATACCCTTTTGTCTAATCCAGTGAACTTCTATGAGGGGAAGAATAGAAGCAAAAATAATTTTATAATTTTATAATATTTTATTATTCTGTAGGTTGGTTGGAATCAACTGGGCAATTTTTTCTTTTGGGCTGTGAACTCTCTCATGCAATTGCAGTAAGATAGAAGTTTGGCTAGATTATTGGAAATGCTCAACTTACATGCTAGACACTGGCATCTGACTGAGCCTGTCTTCCTGTCTTTAATATCAAGTCCTTCTTCTTGTGATATCTCTTCTTACATGAAGGTTCGTTGTCCCTCAATAGTATGAAAGCAGAATCATCTAGACTTTCTCAAGACTTAGGAGTGATACTGAATTAGCATCATTTTACCTCTTTCTATTGGTAAGAAGTCTATGGACAACTCACATTTAATAGTGGATGAACCCTCTGGATGAGAGGTATAACAAAGAACTCATTGTCATCTTTCATCTCTTTCGCTACTATCTATATATATTCCTCCCACTAGTAATATATTTACATCTCTTCAAAAGGCCACAGAAGATCTCATTCTAGTATAGAATTAGGTTTAAAGTCTAAGATCACTTCACTTATTTATTTAAATTATTGTCCAGAATTTTCAATAAAGTTTGTTATGAATACCTATATCTGCTACAGTAACAGGAAAGGAACACTCCATTCTATTTCATTAGCTTTTATGGTATCTTTAACATTGGTTTCTTCAATTTCTTACTTTTTATTGTTTCTTTTTAGTTATTCATAACATTAGGATTCATTTTGACATAATTTAAATTGTATGAAATATAATTTTCTCAAACTCAGTTCCTAATATTTCTACTTTCCCTCCCTTCCTCACTTCTCTGTTTTATTCCCTCTACTCTACTAATCTTAATGCTATTTACTTTTAGATTATTCTTCAGTTCGTGTCTTGTGAAAATACATGATGGGAAGATACACTAGTGTATTCTTATATGTATACCAGAAAGTTACTATACACCATAGTCTCCAGTTCTATCCATTTACTGGCTAGTGCTATAATTTCATTCTTTTTATGACTAACACTGTCATTGTGTATATATATTACATTTTCTTTATTTATTAATCTGTTGATGGCCACCTAGGCTGACTCCACAGCTTGGCTATTGTGATTTGTGCTACTATAAACAATGATGTGGCTGCATCCCTGTAGTGTGTTGATTTTAGATCTTCTGGATATATACTGAGGAGTGGGTCATAAAGAAAAAAATCCCCAGTTTTTTTTTAGGACTCTCCATACTACTTTCCAGAGTGGTTGCACTAATTTGCAGTTCCACCAATGTAGGACTGCACCTTTTCCTCCTTATCCTCACCAAAACTTATTATTATTTGTAGTCTTAATAATTTCCATTCTGACTGGAGTGAGATGAAATCTCAATTTAGTTTTGATTTGTATTTCCCTGATTGCTAGAGATGTTGAACATTTTTTCATACATTTGTTGTTCAGTTGTATTTCTTGTTTTGAGAAGTGTCTATTTAGTTTTTTTGTCCATTTACTAATTGAATTACTTGTTTGGGGTGTCTTATTAATGAAGTTGATTCCTGTGAAAACATATTAGAGTGTTGGGCCTACATGTTGATTAACTTTTCTCCTACTCTCCAGCCTCTCGCAACTACTTTTCTACTCTCTGTTTCTATGAGAGCAACTTTCTTAGATTCCACAGGAGTGAGAGCATGCAGTATTTGTCTTTTGTGGCATGGCTTACTTCACTTACCATAATGTCCTTCAGGCTCATCCACGTTGTTGCCTCTTTATGACTGAAAGTATTCTATTGTATATACATACCACAGTTTCTTGATTAATGAATCCATCAGTGGATACCTATGTTGATTCAACACCTTGGCTGTAGTAAATAGTGCTGCAATAATCACAGGAGTGTGGATATCTCTTCAACATACCTAATTCATTTCCTTTGGTATAAATCCAATAGTATAATTGCTAGATCTTATGGTAATTCTATTTTTAATTATTTGGGGAAACACCATACTGCTTTCCATAACGGCTATTATAATTTACATTCACTTGATGTTACAGCAGTGCACAAGTATTCTCTTTCACCATGTTCTCACCAGCACTTCTCTTGTATCTTTGTGCCATTCTAAGAGCTATAAGGGGCTGGTGTTGTGGCTCAGCATGCTTGCCTAGCACATGTGAGGCGCTGGGTTCAATCCTCAGCACTACATAAAAATGAATAAATGAAATAAAGGTTAAAAAAAGAGCTACAGGGTTTTATTGAGCTTTTGGTTTGCATTTTTCTGATGAATACTGATATTCAGCATTTCCTTTTTATTTTTAATGACCTGTTAGCCATTTGCATGTCTTTTGAGAATTGTCTGTTCAGGTCTTCTGCCATTTTAATTGGATTATTTGTGTTTTAAGCTACTGAATTGTATGAATTCCTTATATATTATGGATATTAACTCCCTGTCAGATATATAATTTGCAAATCTTTTCTCCTATTCTGCAGTTTGTCTCTTAACTGTGTGTTTCTTTTGCTGTGCTGAAGCTTGTTTATTGTAATCCTATTTATTTGTCTTTTTTGCTTTTGTTGCCAGTGCTTTGAGGTCTTATCCAAACAATCCTTACCAAGATCAAGATCATGAAGTATTTCCCATTTTATTCTAATAGTTTTATTCTACCAGAGGAGTTTAAAGGCATGTCCTTAATATTCTGAGAAGCCTTTTGGTTACCCCAGGGTTTAGTAAGCTCTGCTCCATGGATCAAATCTAACTTACAGCTTATTTTTGTTTGGCCTGCAAGCTAAGAAAGGTTTTGAAATTTTTAAAGGATTATAAAATACAAACAGTACACTGGAAATTACAAATAATTGATAAAAGAAATTCAAGACATTCTAAAAAAATGGATGACATCCTGTGTTCTTGGATTAGTAAGATTAAAATGGTTAAGATGGTAATACTAAAAGCAATCTACAAATTCAATACAAGCTCATCAAAATCCCCAAAACCCTTAGACAGAAGTGAAAAGGCTGATCCTAAAATTCATATGGAGTTATAAGGTATCCCCAATAGCCAAATAATGTTAACAAAGAACACAGTTGGAAGCCTCAGACTTCCCAATTTAAAACTTAAACTAACAGTAGTCACAGCATTGTTGTTTTGGTGTTAGATTAGACATACACACCATCAGAATTTAATGAAGCCCAGAAATAAAGCCATACAATTATGGTCAGCTGATTTTTAAAGATAGTTCTATTTATATTCAATGGGGACAGAATAATCTCTTTAAAAATTATGCTGAGACAACCAAATAGTATCATACAAACAAATAAAGTTGGTATCCTAACTCATAGTATTGGTGAAAATTGCTCCAAAATGGATCAGTGACATAAGAGCAAAAATTATAAATTCTTAGAAGAAAACATAGAAGTAATTTCTATAACCCTGGATTTGGCAAGGTTTTCTTAAACATAACACCAAAAAATAGAAGCAACAAAATGAAAATAAATAGGAAGTTGTACCTTATCAAAAGTTAAAACTGTGCATCAAAAAACATTTTCAAAAGAATAGAAAGACATTTCATAGAATGGAAGAAAATACGTGCAAATGATGTATTCTCTAAGGATCTAATATCTAGAATATAGAAAAAACTCTTACAATTACATAACAAAAATATAAATGACCTAATTTTAAAATGCAGGTTTCTAGTACACATTTTAGTAAAGAAGATATGCAAATAACCAAGAAGAATATGAAAAGAAGCACTACTATTACTCATTAGGGTATTAGGGAAATGCAAAGCAAAACCCAGAGTGAGAAAAAACTCTCTCTCGAGGGTAGCTGTAATTAAAGACAAGACAAAACAAAAGACAACAATAAATGTTGGCAAGAACATGAAGAAATCAACAAACTCACACATCATCAGTGGGAACATAAAAATGTACAGCCACTGCGAAAAGCACTTTGTCAGTTCCTCACTAAACTAAATTGTCATGTGACTTAGCAATTCCACTTTCATTGCCTAAAGGTACTGAAAACAGCAGTTCAATGAAAAATTTGTATATGAATGCTCCTAACATCATTATTCACAATAGTCAAAAGATGGAAACAGCCCACTGATGAATGAATAAACAAAATGCTATATAGCCAAACAATGGAATATTTATTACTCTGCTATAGAATGAATTTTAAAGATAGGCAAAAGGCCCCATAATATAAGATTCCATTTGTGTAAAATATTCAAAAAAGCAGTTCCTCATGAACCTTAGAACAAATAAATGCAGTTAGAAAGCAGATTAGTGGGCTGGGGATGTGGCTCAAGCGGTAGCGTTCTCGCCTGGTATGCATGCGGCCCGGGTTCGATCCTCAGCACCACATACAAACAAAGATGTTGTGTCTGCCGAAAACTAAAGAATAGATGTTAAAAGATTTCTCTCTCTCTCTCTCTCTCTCTCTCTCTCTCTCTCTCTCTCTCTCTCAAATAAAAATAAAAACCTTTAAAAAAAAAAAAAGAAAGCAGATTAGTGGTTGTCAGGAACCAGGAGGAGTAGAGAGCAATGAATGAGCAATTAACAGGGATGGCTTTTACTCTTGGGGTCCTCTTTCTATGTACTAATGATGGATATCCAACACTGTGAATATGTGAAGTGTCGATATTGGTAAATTACATAACATGCATTATACCACCAAGAACATTGGGCAGAGATTGTCTGTGGCCTTCAAACTTAAAATATTTACTATCTTTTCCTTCACAGGAAAACTTTGTCAACCCATGATCTACCCAAAAGGGTCTTCCAAGAACACAATAAATATTTCTGAGGTCTTAACAAAGAAATTTGAAATGTTTACCCTATGATGATCTTTTCTTGTAGCACCCTAGTTTTAATCTTACCCAAGGTATTGTTTTTTTCTTTTCATCCTTTGCTGATTGGAGAAGTTGGAAATAAAAACAGCTGTATTTTTTAATCTAGCCAGTAATGTCTTAGGAATGCTTTTATATTTTATTTGAAAACTGAAAAGTGTTTTCTTTTGTTCCTGTTTCTTTTTTTAACCTTAAAATACAAAACTAAAAGAAACGAGCTAACATTTTTTAACACAGACTTTATTAATAGTTTCTTTAAGGTCCTTTCAGCTTCCACCCCCAATAGATTCCCCAGAGCAAATGCCTTCCACTATACTTCCAAGTTGACTGGACTTAGTTGAACAGCTGTCACCTGAGTTTGCAGTTGCAGCCAGATGGTGCTTAGGTTGGAATTAGCAGATAAGATCTCTCACATGTCAGGTACCTTATTTGGAATGTCTAGAACAACAGAGTGGTAGCAGGACCCCCCTCTCCAACCCCAGCTAGCCTAGGATTCCTCACTGCACAGTGGTCTCATGGTGGTCAACCTTCCTGAATGGTGGCTGGTTTCCCCCAGAATGAGCATTCCTATGACCTCACCTAGGAAGTTATGCAGAACCTTTTCCACAAAAGTCTAGTGATCCAATCCAAGTGACAGGACCAACTCAGAATCAAGGGGAAGGAACTATTTAATGACTTGAAATCATATCAATGCAGTTGACTGAAGAGCAACATATCCATAGAGACAAGCTAGTGCATTCACCTTTACATTTAATTGGAAGTCTAAATTATGAGCATGCTCTTTTTTTACAAAAATAAATATATGTTGGAGGAAATAAATAAATAGACTACAGTGATAACTTCAATAACAGAAGCTTTAAAAAATGTTCAATGGCAACATGGAAGA
Source organism: Marmota flaviventris (assembly GCF_047511675.1). NCBI lineage: Eukaryota > Metazoa > Chordata > Mammalia > Rodentia > Sciuridae > Marmota > Marmota flaviventris. Next base: position 86,827,005 of record NC_092504.1, read on the forward strand.
AGGGAAGAGATCTGCCTTGAGAAAAATAGAGGAAATTCTTCATAGAGATAAAGAAATCCAAACTAGATGTTGAAGAATGATTAAATTTTACATGAAGAAAGGAGGCAATATGTTCATAAGCAAAGGGAACAACATCAACTCAAACTAAAATGAGAAAACACATGATGTGGCCTAGAAGTTACTCCAGTTCATCACCACCATATATTAGAACCAAGACAAGTCTGGCAAAGTGGATTAGGATGAGGGTAGAGAGGAGTTTATCTATCAGAAGAGGAGAGCCTCTGGTACCCTCTTCTCAAGTATGTGTTTCCCAAAGAGTGGGTCTCCACATATTTAGACCCAAGACCTCAACAAAAAAGGATGCTGTGGACACGAGTTGGGAAGCTGTCCATACATTTCTACAGCTCTCAGCAGTTCCCCAAGAACCTTAGAACAAAAATCCTGCGTTATCTCACAGTAAAGAAATCTATTTAACTCCAAGAAACTTTCCACTACATTTGAATACACAGTGCTCTTTTTGATGTAGCATCCATAAATCATCTGATATCTTTTATTCTATGGAACATCCTTAGGGAGACATTTATGACTCAAAAGCAAGGGCTAAAATTTTCCTTATAGAGAAAAACTCTGGTAATATTTTGGATGCCTTTAAAGGGAACAAGACTGGAATAAAGGAGAGTAGCTAAGGATGTATGGAAAGGGGATAGATGAAGTAAGAGAGCAACATTCAGAGGGACGAAGAGGACAAGAAGCATATCTACTTTTTTTTTTATTAAGAGAGAGTGAGAGAGAGAATTTTTTAATATTTATTTCTAGTTTTCGGCGGACACAACATCTTTGTTTGTATGTGGTGCTGAGGATCGAACCCGGGCTGCACGCATGCCAGGCGAGCGCACTACCACTTGAGCCACATCCCCAGCCCGAAGCCTATCAGCTTTAATAATTTGGAATGAGCTCTTGGATAAAAACATGGGTACTGCAATTCCCATGATAGGATGGTGTTATCAGTCTTCCAAATAAGCGTGTCATCCAATTATGTAGATGTATCATTTTGTGTTGACTAGAACTGAAGGATTAAAATGAAATTTTAAAAAATATATATCACATATAACCTGTCTACGTTACATGGGGCTTATTGTTAGGCCTGACCAAAGACTAGAAAAATGAATCAACAATAAAATGAAACATGTTCAATGGCAACATGGAGGAAGAAGGGAAGAGTTCTCCCTTGGAAGAAGGATAATTGGACAATAAAATGAAACATAGCTGTATTTTTTAAGGAAAACTTTTGTTTTTCTACTGGTGCTAAATTCGAAAAGAAATTTATCATGTTGTTCTTAACTCAAGAGGACCACTAACTATAGAATGAATAGTGTCTTAAAGACTTATGTTGCAGAAGATGCATGCATTCTTTTAGTTTATTTCTTATATGGTAAGCTTAAATCAAATGCAAAAATGTTATTTTATAGTTGTTTTGTCTTTTTCAGGGTCCAGTTGCACAAAATATTCCATAGGTGGCCTTATTCTCATCTGTATCTTTAGGAATGGTGGGTGCAAATTAGACATTGAATCTGGAACAAGTTAAGAGCAGCATATACATAAGGGCTTAAAAAAACCCTGCTGGCCCAATGTCAGTAACCATGGGCAATTATTTGCAGATGCACATACAGTTTACTAGGCTCCCGTGTTGTTCATTTGCGTGCCTGAAATTATGCTATGGACTCAACACCTGTGGACATTTGCACACACATCTTTTACAGCCAAATTTTCTGCAGGGGAGAGGGAAAACATCCCTGGGAAAGCAAACTCAGCTGAGTGGAGACAGAGGAAGATATTTTGATCACTCAATTGCTCAAGCACAGAGGCATGGATTTAGATCTTGGCAAAACCTTACTTGCAAAAGCCAAATGCATTACATAATTTGTATTCTGCTGTCTGCTATGCTTTTCAAATGAATCATGTTTTTCGAATTTCTTCGTTACCAGAGGTAAAAATAATGGTAATGCCATTGACATGCTATTAAATTTATTTTTAAAAGAAAATAATGTAAGCCCATAGAGTTTTTGAAGGCTATTATGGTAACATATCTTAGATTTCAGTAGAAATTAATTATCTTAGCCTTTGTATCCAGATATAGACAGGTTAAATAGGCTCAAGGTGATATCCATATCAAAATAAGGTTTCATGTTTTCCCATGCCATAATTCTTGATTTTCATAATATTGCTAATAATAACGGCAGCATTTCTGCAAAAGTATTTCTGAAAGAAAGTTCCATGGCATTAAGTATAAATGAGATAATGTCCTGTAAAATATTTTGCACTACCTGGCACATAATAAATACCCAAATAAAACTAACTTTTATTTTCAGATATAAGGGCATGATAAACTTGGCAGAATAGGGGGCAATTGGGTTACGTGGTTAAAAAAAAATTAGTAGACAGAAGTTAAAAAATATTTTCTTATTGTCAGTGAATATTTTGTTTCAAATAGCTGTTAAGCTACCAGAAATAGATGATGTAAATGCTTGATGTGGAATAAATTTGCTTAATAAAATAGTATTCAAAGCAAAGGCATGTAAATCACAAAGGGAATTAGAACATCACTAATACAAACAATTTGGTCTTCAATCCTTCATTCCCATTTTATTTTTCCCCTTTATTCAAACTCCTATATGATTTGAGAATGCATTATCCCACCTCATTATCCTAGTCTGTTTCAAAAACAAAAACAAAAACAAAACTTGGACCTCCAGGAGTTTCCCACTCTGTGCTACTACTGCCTTTGCTGATTTATCGATGATTATGTCTTTGGCACCAGTCCTGCTAGATAAAGAAAACTGAGAGCTTCACTAGCAAACAATTCCTTTATAAATGTCAGGCTTATTTTTGAGGAAGAACATCGTTACTCCACCCTTAAGAGGGTGGTTCTTATACAGGAGCATCTCGGAGGCTGTAATGTGAGTGGTTACTGCTTACAGAAATGCAGAGAAAGTGGGAAAGCACAGCACCCTTCAGAGGACTCTTGAGTATTTGTGAATAACTGTAATGAACTAAGCCCAATGTCTGTCTGCCTCTTCCACAGGATATTCCAAATCTCTCCATTACCCCATGATCAAACCACTAGGACCTGGAAGACTGCAATAACCTTGCATCTTTTTTCCTAGATACAAACATTCTTTCATGTCAAACCATAAACCCACATTCTCCTATCTTAAAGCACTTTAGATTTATGAAAGTCATGGTTTTAAAAATCTTAATTAGTTTGAATCAGGTATAAATTCCTTAGTTTATATTTCACTACTCAGCCCCAAACTGTCCTCCCAGCTCATATCTTAGTGTTTCTTAAAACCATGATTTTCCCTTCTTAGATCATGAATTGGGTACACTCTATCCTGTGCTATAAGGTAAGAGCCTTGACTTGTATAACTTCTCATTTTGTTTAGCAAGGCAAAGTGTACATGGTTGACTGTTACCTACCACATAGAATCAAAATTCTGCTTTTGTTTTTGAATCTTTCTACATATTCAGATGCTTCTCCTTAAAGTTAGCTTTCTTCTTCAGGCAAGTTCCTCTTACTGGCTTCTGATCACATCCTATGTGTGATCCATACTTTGCCTCTTACTCTATTCTCCACCAAATTTCAGGTTTTCCCATAACGTTCATTTCAAACTCCACTTTTCCTAACTTCCCCTTGAGCCCACATACATCACTAAATTTCTGTCTTGCTCATCAGCTCAACTGTGTAACCCAACACACACTGATGTTCTTGTCCAAGTGTATCACGTGTCCTGTCTCTCACACTTATGGTTATGTTTCCCTTGAAAGAACTCTGAATATTCTATTTTTGATACATTGCATGATCCCTTTCACACTGTTAGGTATATAGTAGCTACTCAATAACCACTTCTTGATAAATTAATATTTATATTTGACATAAATATAAATATATTTATTTTATATAAATCATATATATTTTTATATCAATATTATAATTTATAAATTAAGATTTATATTTTATTATACTATCAGCAAATTTGTTTTTAAAAATGCTGGTTCACTTTTGTCCATTTATATCAATGCAAAACAAACATCCTAACACGGACTAATGCTGACACATATCTTTGAAAGTCATAAAACATCAGTTTGAGATGAAGAATTAGAAACACACTGAGATATTATTTTTGTTATCATACTGGAAGTACACTATCTTTTAAGCTGTAACATTTTTTTAAACAGATTCTGGAAAAAAAATTAGTTTGTAAACTTCACTAAGGATCTTAATGATGAATGATAAGGATATAATAATGAAACGATAGGGAGTGTGAGGCACTTTCTCTAAACCACAGCAATCTTAAAATATGTGCATTGAAGCTACTAAAATCATATTAAGTCTGTGTGTTTTCAAATTTTGCATTTCAACCAAAATGTAATCCTCAGCAAAGCCTAATTTAATAAATGGAAAGCAGTGTCTTATTTCTTTCGGTGGAAAAGCAAAATTGTGGTAATTCAGTTGGAGGCAGAAAAGGAACGATTCTGACAGGATCAAATAGCTCCTAGGTACTATAACTAACTATGGTTTAAGCGCAGTGCCACTGAGTTTATACAAAGCCATTATTGCATATATTATCTCCATGTTTCTAAGACGAAAATCACATAATCAATGGTTGTGAGACCACAAGGTTGGAATGATCATTGCGTTTAACATTCAGAAGTTACTTTTCCCCTCCAGAACAACCACTATGGTGGAATAAACTTTCTCATGGGAGCTTACTTATAACTAAACTCCAGTTGTTATGGCAGAACTTGTCAAAATAGTCTCAGGATCAGCTTTTCCCTCAACCCGAAATGCCCAAGAAAGCAAAGAAAATTAAAATGTCATCAAAACATGGATTACCTTTGCTTTTTCCTGAAAACATGTACTGTTAGAGCAAATGTTAGCCATTTTCCTTATCATGTTCAGATTTAAATAACATGTGCCTAAATGATGTCCTACCAAAACATCAATGCATGGAAGAAAACAATAAATATCAGATAAAATGCCCTTGGCTGCTTAAAAAAAAATTGTAATAGATTTCTTATTTAGTCTTTCACCAACCAGATACCCCCACAAAGATACACAGGACTTTGGGGAATTTGACTTCGGCAGCCCTTGCTGGGATCCTAGAGGACTTTGAAGGAATTCTAAATAAACAAAGTCTTTCAGCTCAACCTAGCCACAAAGAGCTTACAAAAGCCTCTCCCTACCTTTAAGTGGGCTCTACTACTTCACCACCAGCCTACAATCGTCAATACACAGGAGTCCTAGATTATCAGAAACCAGATCCTGCTGGGACAAGTAAACACCAATCAACAGCCCCATTAGCCTCCAGAGATCTCAGTACTTTGTTTAGAGTAAATAGTGAGACAGCCAGTACTGCCCCCACACCCAAGTCCTGGACCTTGTAAATTTTTTATTTCATTTAGATGTCACAGATGGATCTTTATATAGGATATTTCTGTGCTGCACCCTCTCTCTATTTTTCAATAGTAAATTGCTTTACTTTTCTCTTTTTAATAAAACGAGAAAAAAGTTCAAGGTAAATATCCATGACCTTTCTTAAAACAACTGCTTTTCAACTGTATTTAACATCTGCAGGTAAGCACTAAAATTCAGAGACAGAAAATGAAGATGCCTTACGTTTTTTTCCCTAAACTCTAATACCAGAGCTCTTATAGGCATGATTAGTCATGGGACCTCTTTTCCAATTTAAGGCAGAGACATCTCGATTTATTATTCATCTAGAGCTGTGCTTGAATGCAGATGTTTCAGGCCACAGTCTCTTCCCGTGGATGCAGCTGGCCTAATTCTTTATTGCTGCCCTCAGATGCTGACACATGGGAGAGCTGGGCCAAGTTTTGGATGATGTTCCTTTGCTCTGGGAGTGGCTAATATATGAGGTGTGTTAAGACAGCCAAGAGGAGCCCTGGTGGCCTCTCTGGCAAGGTCACCAAGCTGGATCGAATAGAGCCGAGTACCTCATAGGGTTGAGAGTTCAACTGCTTAGTTATGGTACTATCCCTAGAGAAGAAGTCATATTTATTTGTAAGAGCCAGTCTGTGAAACTCACATTGGCAAAAGGGCAAATTAAAAAGGTCAGCAATTTTGTTTTACAAAGTGGAGGTGATCATATTCTGAGCTGTCTTGCCACTCATTGGTCATCTCCTTACATCTTACTTTGTATCTATAAAAGGGTATGTGGTCCTCATTTTGCAAAGTTTATAGACATTTACATACATCTAGAAATATTTATAGACTCAACATATGTTTGGGTTAGAGGTGCAGCTCTGTGGAGGAGCACTTGCCCTAGCATGTGCTAGGTCCTGGGTTCCGTCCCTAATGTCACATTAAAAAATAAAGAAAGAAATTTAACTTTTTTTTTTTTTTGAAATGCTGTGTGCTATCACATTCTCTTGTTGCAAAATGAGGGAGCCAATTTAGAGATCTGAATGATCCCTCATATGTTTGTGACATTTGGAAAATGAAAAATCCTCCTCATTATGTGAAAAGCATTCCTAACTCTGAAGGAAAAAGTTTGTTAGCATAGTCTACCCAGAGAACAAATCACATGTAGGTGGCTAACTGCAAACTCAAATATCAAAAGATGATCAGAAAAAAATATTTCAGTCTTAATTTAATGTTTTAAGATTGGGTCCTAAATCTAATATTGTAATCCTTTCTGGATAACTGTTGATGACAGAATCAAAACCTAACTCTTTTCCACATTAAGCAAGGAAGCAGGGAAATGTGACATAATCAATTGGAAAGTCTTGGAAATGAATTCTCCAAGAATCATTCCCTTCCCTTCCCCACCATTTGTCAGGATTCAATTTGCCTCTTGATTTAGGTCTGAGATACTTTCTTAGCAATTGAAATAAAAGGAGAAAAAAAAACATAAAATCTTAATCTACTAGGCAGAGGCTCCCATGTTTCTTAGCTGAGTGAGATATTTCAACTTCACACACTTTCTTTGACCACCAACCTTCCATCCCTTGCCTAAGAGTCTCAGATCAATATGATAGATAAAGATTAAGGTAAAAGATTACCCTATAAGCTGATGGGAATTGTAATTTCAGTGTATAGCATACACAACAGGGTACAGTAAGCCTACAAGCATAATAAATTCATCACTTATTTCCAATGATTGATTTGTATTCCGGTTTAATTAGCCATGAAAGAGTCCATTTTTTTAAGCTTTCTTTTACTTTTCATTTTTATTTCCTTTTACCACTGCCTGCTGTAGAAGCTAATCCCCAGCTGTCAAGTTAAGGAAATTTAAAGGGAGACACTAAATAAAAACATTACCAATCATAAATGCATTTTCATATATCAACTGTAGATCTCAAAGATTGGATAGACAAACTGGGATATTTAATTCTATTTCAGGAAGATTGTCTTACTGTTATAATTAATATTGTTCTTAATTCCAATCTGATCGTTTGTAAACATAAAGTGATTTGCAAAAACTGATATCTTAGCCTCCCAGGAAACAGATGTTTTAGGATATCCACTAAACCTACAATTTTCACGTTGCTCAATTCTAAGTAACCAATATAAGTGACTCTAAGAGAAATAGACATACAAAACTCAAAATAGAATAAAAGCCTAAGCCGTAAGTGGATGGGGGTCAGGATGGGATAAGGGATTGGGGATGAGGGAACGACAGAGGGAATGATTTGGTTACTAAAATAACAAACTCACAAATGCATTCAGAAATTTCACCAAGAGTGTCCATGTTTATTTTAACTAGCCACTGCAAAAAGGGAGAAGCCAGGACAATCGCACAGGCCAGCTGTTGTTTTTCTTGAGGAGGTCCCAGCCCCGTGTGCTGAGGAGCTCTACTTGAGATGGCCTCGCTGAGACAAATGTTCTGTCTACACTTTAAATGGCAGCTGGTTATTAAATGACTCCCAATAGGGTGAACACTTGCTATTGACAATAAGGTAATATAAGGACCGTGCAGAGCAATCAGGATGGGAATGTGAATGAAAAATCTTTAATCTGAAATTACAGCTGTCAGAGTTATATTATAAAACATGAAAGTTGCATCTGCAGTTAGAATTAATGTGTCCCAAAAGCCAAGTTTCTCATAAACTGCATCTTGCAGATACATATTTTACAAATAGGCTACTGGTCTTCTATAAATCTAAGAGAACTGTGGCCTATATTAAGGAATTAAAAGGGGTCATCTCTCCTGGCTTTGGTATTTGTTGAGCAGTACTGGGGGAGGAGGGGGGTGGTGTGAAATGAACATCGATTTCCAAAGTCTGGTGAAGAGGTTAGAAATATTAGTCCTGCACAATAATATCCCACTGATTCTGGCACCACATACAAATGACTTTGAGTTACATTTTGTAATAAGCTGTGAATGAGTAGAAATGGGAACTATGATATAATACAAACAGTGAAAATATCTTTCTGGCAAATTTACCAACAAAATGTAAATTTTGGTTTCTAGATGGTTTATTTTAAAAACTGTTATGACCTCTCAGGGACAATCACATAGTTTTTACAATTGTCATAATCTTAAGATCATTTCACATTGGCGATATGCAGAAATCCATATTAGTTGTGCTGTATAAGCACATAAAGTTGGGGATCTGGAAAGATTCTTAGAGATCATCTAGTCCAGGAACTCATTTTTAAAAATCTGATCCACTTTTTAAGTGAATACATTTTAGTACTTGATGTCAAGTACTAAAATGTATTTATATTTTAAATCTCTTTAAAAAAAACACGAAACATTTGACTTTACAGGGGCTTAAATCCCATTTATGTAATTGATGACCAATCTCATTTAAAGGACTGCAATGCTGTAATGAGTGAGGTACTCTCCCTATTGTTAACACGTAAGTAATAGAGGTGGCCTGTGAACCTTCTGTTGTTTAAAAAAAAATGAAGCTATGTCTTTTTAAGCATTACTTAATGTAAAACATTTTCTTTAAAAAGAGAGAGAGAGAGAGATAATAGATAAATATGTAACAGCAATATATATACAAGAATGCTGGTTGATGTGTCATAATTTATCCTGAAAAATTCTCAGAAATTTGCCCCAATATGAAAAAACAGATAACACCGTTTTCTTAAAGTCTAGAAGATAAACTATCTCTTAAAAGCAATCACTTACTTTGCCTGAGTATTATTTATTGTCTTCCCAAATGAAACTACATTTTGATGCATTTATTATAAAATTGTGTTAAATACAAAGACCAATCAGGTGTATACCTGACCTGATTATATACCTTGGACTAATTTTGCAGATTAGCTTAAAACAAACCTTCCCTGATATCTACAGTGAAGAACTGCCAAAGGTGGGTAAGCCAACAACAGTGAGATCTGGGGATTCAGGTATCCTAAAAGAAGGCGGGAGGAAGAGTTCTTCTTATTGATGTATGAAACTAGAGATATGCTTCAATTGCTTGATACCACTGGACTTTCAAGTGGCATCAGTGATTGAAAAGACTTTTTTCTTGTTTCTCAATCATGTTATGACTTTCTCTCTTGTCTGTGGAACTTAGTCTCAGATTCCCAGGCCTTTATGACCTCCAGACTAGCTGACTACAGGAGCTTTACCTAGGTCTCCTTTAGCAGACCACCTTGAAGCTTCCACTGGTGCAAGATGCAGCAGCTCAACCACATAAGGGTCAGAACTGAAAGCAGAGACCACAATTCAAATCCAGAATCTGATCTGCAAAAATCTCAGATTGGGTGTCTTTTAGCTCAAGAGGTCACAAATCAGACAGATTTTAAACTGTAGATCAAAGTTCAAGTGAATGATCTGATAATGAGTCTAACAGTTTGTCAAGTGAATGTGAACTTGAATAAATATTTGTAAGCTATAGTCTTATTACATTTTCATAACTTTAAATTTGAATGCAAAAGAATAGGTAGAATTACTCAAAATGAAAATGAAACCCTCAGTTATGAATATTGTATGCTAACAGTAATTAATTTTTGACTCCTAGAAGTCCAATAGTGATTCAACCAGAAAACACAACCTGTGTAGGAATCCAACACTATAAAAGAAAGAATATTGTTTCCTGATATGCTGGAGCCCCTAAAGGGAAAGAGAAAGAAAGGAATGAAGACAAATGACAAAGGAATAGATAGACTGAGATAGACCTGTCATATTGATTGTTATTCATAAATAATATCTAATTAACATTAATTCTATAATAATTAATATTAGGTAATATTAATCATCAAATAATTAAAATCAAGTTCTGTCCTTTCCAAATTGGGTAGACGTATATTCTCTTTTCTTCCAAAATAGAAACGTGCAAAATATAACTGCAGGAAATGACAACAAGTAAATATTTTTAAATATATAATTGTAGTCAGTGTACATTTTTTGGCCTAAAAATGTTTGCCAAGATGTATCTTCTTGCTATGAGGTAATAGAAAGTGAAACTCCAAAGTTGAGCTTGTTTCAGAATTTCTTTTATTGTATAATATCTAAAATATAACTATATAAGACTATGTTATTGAAAATACAATGAGTCTTGAAATTATTTTACTTAATTTGCAGAGTAAAAAGACCAGAGCTGTCAGGCCTCTCATGCATGTTTGGGCTCTCCCCACAGGGAGATAGGAGGCAGCCCAGGTGAACCAGTATCTCTGTGACCAGGCAATAAGGCTATCCCTTTTCAAGAAAGATTCAAAACACCAGCACACATTTTTCTATAGACTGAACTGTTCCAAGTTTCTGTATGCTTGGATTCTATAAGCCTTACTTTCCTTTATTTTATTTTCTCTCTATACTTCATTCCTACTCTCCTCACTGTGTCTGATTGGGAAAATTCCTGTTAGTTATAAATCCAGCATGGATGAGATTTTAAAATCTGGGAAATATAGTTGACACCCTTCTTAACAAGCCTTATCCAAGCAGAGGCATATGTAGTTTGAAATTTTTTTCTTTTTTCAGTTAGGAACCATCCATATTTCTGCTGATCAAGGAAAAAAGGTGCAATGGTGTCATAATAAAAAGAGCTAAAATGTAAAGTCTTAATTCTGTCAGTACCTCTGGGATCTTGTCGGGGGCATGTGCTTGTCAGGGCATCTCTACCTCAGTTCCTCAACTGCAAAATTAAGAGTTTAGGTAAAATGATATCAAACATTCTTTTCAGTTTAAAAAAAATCTATGATTCTATAAATATTTTAGTAGCAATTATATTGGAATAATAAACTATACATTAAATTGTCTTCAATTTAAAGAGAATAAACAAATAAAAATAATCCTCATTGTAAATTACAACTCTGCCATCCCAACCTGCCACAGAGATGTCCCTCAAGATATTTGCATATCCCCATGCCCACCTAATTGGGAGTATCTTCTTTTTTCAAACTTTATCTTCTTATAAAAATGTCTGTCTCTATGGTCAATTCAAAGCTTATTTAGAGAAGACTTTGGAACAATCCTCCCCCTCAAAATTCTCTCCTTCATAATAAATACCAAAATACATTTACAGGGTGGGGGTTTTGGCTCAGTGCTAGAGTGCTTGTCTAGCACATGTGAGGCAATGGGTTTGATCCTCAGAACCACATAATAAATAAATAAATAAATAAATAAATAAATAAATAGTTACAAAAAAGTGTTTAAAAAAAATAAAGTATTTAAAAAAAATACATTTAGAAAGGCCAATAAGCTCAAGTGTTCTATAACAAGTAGGGTGTATATAGTTTACAACAATTAATTATATATTTAAAAATACCTAAGACAGAGGATTGTGAATGTTTCCAACAAGAAGAAATGATAAATATCGGAGATGATGGAAATACTAATTTCATTTTTTGCATACTGGATGCATGTATCAAAGTATCACACTGTACCCCATAAATATGTACAGCTATTATGCATCAATTAAAATTCCCTCCTTCGAGTTGCTACTGATTGTGATACCATCACTTGTCATTTCTTTAGTAGAAAGATTTATTAAAATGTGACCTTGTCTTAAAAGGGAAACATATGAAGTCCTTGACTCTCACTTATATCCCACAAGAAATAGTTTATTTGATTTTCAAACACATAGTTTTAGCCAATATAATGAGCTATAAATTTATCTCCAAAAGAGTGTGTATACTCATAAAGGAACTACTAGACTTCTAGAAAGTATGGGCAGAAAATATCACTGTTCATAAATAACTTCTTTCTTAGTCATACCTAATTTCTGTTTGTGTATGTTTTATAATGCAAACATATATATTACTACAGAAATGTATAATTGTTAACTAAAAATGTATAATTTTAGTTAAAAGTAACTAAAAATAATATTTTAAGGTTAATATCCAAAACTTGATAATGATGAGTTTCATGAGCAAAACTTAGGAGATCCTGGGCTACCAGATTTGCAAAGGAAGTAAAGAGAGCACACAAAATCTTTCCAGTCAGAGTCCTTGGGAATGTCAAGCCAGAGGCCCTGGGTCCAGAGTGTAGAAGGAAGGGCAGCTGAAGAGCATGAAGAGTTGTATGGAGGGTAACAATGAGGTGGGGGCGAAACAAGGTTCAAGTCAGGTGGGAACCACAGAGCAGTTATCAAATAAGAGATTGTGCCGAAAGAAGGAGCATGAAGTCTTTACCCACTGAGATTTAATTTTGCACCACTCTGTTCTTAGTTTTTTGTACTTAAAACATATCTTTAGGATGGAGCTTTTAGGAATCCTCCTTACCTCAAGTGGCATTTCAATTAGCCCTGGGTGCATATGGCCTGTTCAAGGTGTGTAAATGATAACCCATCTGTTATAACTTAATGTTCCTGCACCTCCAAACAATCCATTTATGGGTGGAACACATTTGTATTTAGCTATTAATTTGAATATAATAAAAGTAACTAAAACTGTACTCTATAATGAAATATATTAATGGACATTAAGGAAGTTTATATTTAAGATAATTAAAATGTCTTCATCAGCTAAATACTATTTTAAAAGTATGAAAGAATGTTAACATTATATTCAAAATACTGAAATCGATTTGAATTTATCTGCCTTAATAGGTGCTAAGAATATGGTGAGCATTAATGTTTAAATTAGAAAAGTTATTTTTCCTTAGAGCAAGCATACACTATAAATTCAATTTGTTGACTAAAACTTTCCCAGTGAAAATATTAAAATATGCCAATAATTTGAAAGTTACAAAATGGAAAAAATATAAAAATGAAGAAATTTTCTTTTAACTTTACATCAACCTTTCAATGGAAATTGAATTTTGGTACTTATTTTAGAGCATATTTATGTGTTATTTCTACTTTATTGTGAAAAAAAATCTCTCTTCCTCTATTACTTCTTCATATGCAACATTTGGTTGACAAATGCAAATCATTTGAGAGGATATCCCAGCAGAAACCATTGTGGTTTGAGGATTTTCTCTTCATCTTGTATTAGAGAAAATGAGGCTGAATCATATACACTTAACAAATCAAAAATCAGCAAGCATGTGTAAGTAATGAAAATGTCCCATAGTAAGTAATCCTCAGGATGCCACTAAAGGAAAACAAGATCTTTTATTTGCTTAACACATTTGCCATGTTCCATAGAGAAAAAAACTTTTTTACCTAATACTGTTGACTAGAAATCCTATCCACCCAATTTTGTTTTCATACATATAAGTATTGACTATAGCAAATACTAATTTCTCCAGGAAAATGAATTTTCATTATGCACAAGGGACATCATTCTTGTAACTGGTATAGATGAAACAAATAGCCCTTCTAAAATTGGTGGGGGGGATCCAAGGGAATCATCACATGTTTACCAAAATAGGAACCTTCAAAGAAAACTATGGTAGCCTCTTTAGTGCTAACAGCACAAACTCTACAACAGATGAACATATGAACAGGTACAGTTCTTTCTTCCATCTCACTAACGTAGCCATGCACTCTATGTTGTAGAACCATAAAAAATACAAAGGAAAATCTAACCAGAAGGAGAATAAAGAAGCACAATGGAGCCGTCAATGAAAAAGAGATTTTAACTAGTTTCTGAAAGCTAATGAATGACTGAAAGGATATATTTTAAAAGCATGGACCCAGGAAGTATTGTGATGAATTGTAGGGAAGTTATGTCAAAAATAATGAGAGGATAAAAATAGGAATGTTAAATTAAATCTGCATATGAAACAGTTAATCAGCCTGTACCCCAAAAGTGGCATCAAACGAAAATTCAGTGTTTATCTCCCCCGCAAAATTCCCAGATGATTCTTCTCTGAAGAGTTTGAGTGGACTTGATTGGTTATGTATAGGTTTCTGCTGTGAATGTTACTGCCAAAAACAAAAGTTCTCTTTGTTAAACGTTTTTAGGGATCTGAGACCTGACAACTGTTCCCTGCTCATTCAACTTAGCATGCCAGTCCATAAACTACATCCACCCAAACACTGAGCTCCACATCTACCAATCATAGGATGTACCTATTTACCTATTAGCAGAGGAAATGCACACTAGCTACCAAATACTTCTTTCTTAAATATAAGCATCTGACCAAAGGGTTTCAGACAGATAGTGAGACAAAGAAACATAAAACAGAAACACATATATAAATTAACAGAGAAAAAAATGATTTTAGATAATTCAGGAATAGAAGATTGCTTTGAAAGAATTAAAATAAACACATTCATATGCAACATTTGGTTGACAAATGCAAATCATTTGAGAGAAACCATTGTGGTTTGAGGATTTTCTCGTCATCTTGTATTAGAGAAAATGATGCTGAATCATATACACTTAACAAAGGAGTAAGGAGACCTTTACTCTAAGGGTCTGAGGTTTAAGACAATATTATATCCACAAAATAAGAACAAATTGTTATACAAAAAGAATTACACAAGTATAGGAGAAAGCATGTGGGGAATGAAATGATAATCATTAAAATTAAAGATTTGAATACAAAGACAAGTAAATAATATCAAGGAAATATCCAAGATTATAGAAAAAAAATACAGACACTAATGTTAGAAAAAACAAAATATGAATTAATAATGTCATATTTCTATCCTCTTACTAGTAGAAATAGAGAAGGCAGATCTCTCAAAGAAATAATAGAACTGTGAAACCATTCAAGTTTTGAAGAGAGGAGACATAGAGTAAAACTCACATTTCAATGTATTTCTAGTTTCAGTAGCAAACAGACTAAAGAGAAACTAGTCTGGGGGAAAGGTAACAATTTGACAACTGAAAGTATCTATGCAAAATCTGCTGCTACCTTGGACTAAAATACTAGAAGTGGAGCTAGTGAAAAAGCAGTTCATTCCAAACTTGAAGGTAAAATCCATAGAGCTGTCAAGGAAGTCTCATTTTTTTTTAATCAAGCAATTAGATGCACAGAATTCTGGTTTACTAAGACAGGAGTACTTCCAGGATGAACAGGTTATAGGGCTAGGATTTGAGAAATATATAATTTGGATTTGGACACGTTAGATTTGAAGTTCACATCAGACATCCAACTAGACATGATAAATTGGCCATGGCATATTAGAGCATAGATTTCAAAGAAGATGATTCTAGCAACAGTGTATAAATGACAAAGTTAAGGCATGAGATGACTTTACCAAAGACTGAGTAAATACAAAGAAAAGAGAAGGTCCATAGACTGAGTCCTGGAGCACTTCTCTTTCCAATGTGAAGAAGATGAAGAGCAACAATCTGAGAAACCGCATCTAATGATGTAGAAGGATCATCAAAAGAGAGTGGTGCCCCACATTTCCAGTGTATTTCAAGGATAAAGTCATCATAATCTCTATCAAAACCTGCTTCTAAGAAAGCAAATAAAGACTTCAAAGTGACCCCTGGATTTTACAACATGGAGCCTCCAGTGGCATAATAGCAGTTATCCTTATGAAATGGCAAGGGTGAAACTGGAATAAAGTGTGTTTAACGGAGAATGGGAGAGGAAGTGGGAAAAGCTTACATACAATCTTCAAGGAAATAATCAGAACCCTGAAGAGGTAGCTAGAACTATATTGAGTTCAAATGAAGATTTTCTCTTATAATGTGTGACATCAGAGCACATGTGCATGGAATTGGGACTGTCCTGTAGACAGGGACAATTTAATGCAGGAAAGAGCAAGCAAGTACAGAAATAATGTCCCTAAGACACAAAAGGAGAAACACTGCACAAAAGAGGGGAGGTCTTAGATGGAGCGAAGATAATTTATACTTACTACCTGGAGGGAAGGCAAAATGTTTGGGGACAGATAAACAGGTTGGTAGAATTGTTACAGAAGCACACAGAAATTGCCTTTAGATTGTTTTCATCTTTTTCAATAAGAAGAAAAAGCATGTTATGAATGAGGGCAGAGGAAAAAGTGTGGGAGGTTAGAGGAGAATAAAATGTGTAAAATAATCCTCGAGGAGAAGAATACAACTCCTCAAGAAACAGGAGGACTGAGTCCACTTGAGATTAGTGGTCATGAACTTAGAGATTTGAGAGGCTACATGCATGCCTTTCTTCCTCTCCAGTCAGCTACTTGGACAGCTGGATAGTGGGAGAAGAGTTGAGTTTAATAGGCTTGGGGTTTTACTAGGCCTGGATAATGGTGGGAGAGAAGAGCATGTGAGCTGAGGTGGTAGGCCAGGGAGTCCCTGTGTAAGGACAGGTCCACCACACTGAAGCTGGGTAAGGAACAGAGTGTGGTATGGTACACAGTCCCCAAGGTGGGAAGTGGAAAGAAAGGAATTTTGGAGTCCAGGTTGTAGGGATAGTGAAAAAAGAAGAAAGAAATAGATATAAGGATAGAGAGAGGAAAAGACAGAAGGGAAGAAGGGAGCAGGTTGTGCTCTAAGTTGTATTGAGTCCAAGAAACACATTCCAGCATGAGAGCCTCATTCTCCACCACAGGGGAAGGCTCTGCATGGCTTCCCACTGAAGCCTTGAAATGGTGACCAGGGAGGGGCACCATGATTCCTAATGTTGATATGGCAAGAGTGACTAAGGTAGACTGGAAGGCAAGTTTTTGAGACATGAGGAAGTGCCGCAGTCCGGCTGGCTGCAGCAAAATAACCGGGGGGTGACGAATAACTTGTGTACGTTGATACAGCAGGAGTAGGAGCCGTTTATTGCAGGACAGGAGCAGTATTTATACATTCCACATAGCTTATCTAATTAGCATAAACTCGATACAGCACTGAACCAATAAGAAATCTCCACACTTAATGGCTCGCTTTTGTTACTTCTCAAACCACTCCCTCTGGCATTTTGCCAGGCACCATCCAGACTTGTTTACGAACTCTAACATTCCCCTGGCTAAATGCCAGGTGTTATTTTGACTTGTTTACAGACTCTAACATTTCCCCCTTTTGTTTAATTTAAATAACAACCATAGTGGTTTTTAGAGAAACACCATAAATAACCTGCTACAAACAGAAAGGGAGGATACAAAATGCCACAATACCAAGCCAATTGATGGCTTCATGCAAGAAGCCCTTGGAAAAATTATACCAGCAATGACACCGTTAGCAAAGATACAAAGAGTTACAATTTGTTGTAGATTACAGTTTGTTGTCTCAGTCCAGGTAAAGCAGTGTCTCAATAGATTAACTCACAGTCCAGGTAAGTTCACAGTCCAGGTAAGTTCTGCAGGCAGCTAGCTTAAATCACAGTCCAGGTAAGTTCTACAGGCAGCTAGCTTGATCCGAAGTCTCCTCCGGTTCTCAGCAACACTGGAAATTCTTCCACTTTCGTCCTCACCGGCACTGGGATGAAGGCAGGAACTCCAGCAATTCTGGCTAAAGAAAATCCTGTAGTATTCCAGCAGGTGCTAAGAAAACAACCTTCTGAACAATTTAGTACATTATCTCAAGGTTTTTTACATTTGAAATAAGCCTTAATAGTGCTCATTACTCATTAGCTTCCAGGTGTGGGAGAACCACTGTAGTTTAGTTATTGGCATTGAAAATGACCAAACATCAGGGACACCAGTAGCGTCTTCTGCTGGCTGTAGTGCCTGGGCAGCCCCAGATGGCCCTGGGGAGTGTCCCGGACTCAAACTGCTACTGGGCACAGGGAGCAAGAGCCTGAGAGACTGTGCCTCCAGGTCAGGTCTAGATTTGGGCTCGGGGCAGTGGAAGAGCCAGCTCCCCAGCCAGGAGGCGGGGAAGGGCCAGTCGCCGCCGCCTCTTGGAAAATCCTTGCTGCGCTATGACCGGCTTGCACACTCGGCAGCCGCCTCTCCGCTTCAAGCACCCTCCAGTAACGAAAGGTATTTAGTAATAGCCTTTTGCTGCAACTTTTTTCCTGATAATCCTTCTTCTTCTGAACTTTCTTTTTCTTTCTGACTAGAGTTCCTGGGCTTCCATCAACACATGCCCTAACTATTCTTGGTTCCACTGGGGTGCCTTCTTCCCTTAGTAATTTACTTCTCACCCCTTCCATATTTTCATCACAAAGACAATACAATACACTGAGACAAAACAAGACACAAACATACTGTATCAATCTTTTCCATTTTCTCGAAATGGTCATTTTTCCTCTCGCCCTATCTGCCTAGGGACGAGCAGATTTGCTCCAGTCCTATCTATGGACGGGCAGCTTTTTTTTCGTCACTTACCCCCGAGTGTCCCGGGGCTCCCGGTACGGGCCACCATCTGCCGCAGTCCAGCTGCAGCAGAATAATCAGGGGGGTGACGAATAACTTGTGTACGTTGATACAGCAGGAGTAGGAGCCGTTTATTGCAGGACAGGAGCAGTATTTATACATTCCACATAGCTTATCTAATTAGCATAAACTCGATACAGCACTGAACCAATAAGAAATCTCCACACTTAATGGCTCGCTTTTGTTACTTCTCAAACCACTCCCTCTGGCATTTTGCCAGGCACCATCCAGACTTGTTTACGAACTCTAACATTCCCCTGGCTAAATGCCAGGTGTTATTTTGACTTGTTTACAGACTCTAACATTTCCCCCTTTTGTTTAATTTAAATAACAACCATAGTGGTTTTTAGAGAAACACCATAAATAACCTGCTACAAACAGAAAGGGAGGATACAAAATGCCACAATACCAAGCCAATTGATGGCTTCATGCAAGAAGCCCTTGGAAAAATTATACCAGCAATGACACCGTTAGCAAAGATACAAAGAGTTACAATTTGTTGTAGATTACAGTTTGTTGTCTCAGTCCAGGTAAAGCAGTGTCTCAATAGATTAACTCACAGTCCAGGTAAGTTCACAGTCCAGGTAAGTTCTGCAGGCAGCTAGCTTAAATCACAGTCCAGGTAAGTTCTACAGGCAGCTAGCTTGATCCGAAGTCTCCTCCGGTTCTCAGCAACACTGGAAATTCTTCCACTTTCGTCCTCACCGGCACTGGGATGAAGGCAGGAACTCCAGCAATTCTGGCTAAAGAAAATCCTGTAGTATTCCAGCAGGTGCTAAGAAAACAACCTTCTGAACAATTTAGTACATTATCTCAAGGTTTTTTACATTTGAAATAAGCCTTAATAGTGCTCATTACTCATTAGCTTCCAGGTGTGGGAGAACCACTGTAGTTTAGTTATTGGCATTGAAAATGACCAAACATCAGGGACACCAGTAGCGTCTTCTGCTGGCTGTAGTGCCTGGGCAGCCCCAGATGGCCCTGGGGAGTGTCCCGGACTCAAACTGCTACTGGGCACAGGGAGCAAGAGCCTGAGAGACTGTGCCTCCAGGTCAGGTCTAGATTTGGGCTCGGGGCAGTGGAAGAGCCAGCTCCCCAGCCAGGAGGCGGGGAAGGGCCAGTCGCCGCCGCCTCTTGGAAAATCCTTGCTGCGCTATGACCGGCTTGCACACTCGGCAGCCGCCTCTCCGCTTCAAGCACCCTCCAGTAACGAAAGGTATTTAGTAATAGCCTTTTGCTGCAACTTTTTTCCTGATAATCCTTCTTCTTCTGAACTTTCTTTTTCTTTCTGACTAGAGTTCCTGGGCTTCCATCAACACATGCCCTAACTATTCTTGGTTCCACTGGGGTGCCTTCTTCCCTTAGTAATTTACTTCTCACCGCTTCCATATTTTCATCACAAAGACAATACAATACACTGAGACAAAACAAGACACAAACATACTGTATCAATCTTTTCCATTTTCTCGAAATGGTCATTTTTCCTCTCGCCCTATCTGCCTAGGGACGAGCAGATTTGCTCCAGTCCTATCTATGGACGGGCAGCTTTTTTTTCGTCACTTACCCCCGAGTGTCCCGGGGCTCCCGGTACGGGCCACCATCTGCCGCAGTCCAGCTGCAGCAGAATAATCAGGGGGGTGACGAATAACTTGTGTACGTTGATACAGCAGGAGTAGGAGCCGTTTATTGCAGGACAGGAGCAGTATTTATACATTCCACATAGCTTATCTAATTAGCATAAACTCGATACAGCACTGAACCAATAAGAAATCTCCACACTTAATGGCTCGCTTTTGTTACTTCTCAAACCACTCCCTCTGGCATTTTGCCAGGCACCATCCAGACTTGTTTATGAACTCTAACATTCCCCTGGCTAAATGCCAGGTGTTATTTTGACTTGTTTACAGACTCTAACAAGGAAGCAAAGACGTGAGCCACCAGGGTACTGGAAAGATGTGTCTGCATAAATATGAAAATCATCAAGGTTAAGTCACCAGCACTAGGAAGAAAAGATAAATGGTAAGTTATTTGCTAGGATCTTTTTATGACTGTAAGTCAATACAGTGAGGAAATACTATCTCAGGAATCTGGTGATGGTCATGGCAAGAAACAGTAGAAACGAGTCTAATCCAGTGGCCCGGGTTTCTGAGCAGGCATGTTGCAAAGGGAAGGGAGGAGTTATAATGGTCTGGAGGCAGCCAGGAGAACATGAAAGGTCCTCATCCCTCCCTCCAGGAGTGGTGATAGGACGATCATGGAAGGAAATAGTCAGACTAGAGAGGGCAACAGAAGGGTGTGCTCCGGCAGAGCTGCTCAGGGAGAGCCAGATTTCCCGCAGACCACCAGGTTGAACAGAAAATTCTGTGAGGAGACTAAAGATACAGAGCCAGGGTCCATCAACCATGGCCAAATTCAGCCGGCCTCCTGTTTTTTATGCCAGGAAACTGAGAATAGGTTTTATATTTTTAAAGAGTTGCAGTCTAAATTGTTACAGAGATAAATATTTCCATGATATCCTTGATTCCATCTCTTGGCCCCCCAGGGCCTACAGTATTTACCAGCTGGCTCTTCAACTACACACTTTCCCATCCCTGACACAGGTTTTGCTAATGGCTGACCAAGAAAGTGTTGCAGTGGGTCAAATTAGGTGATGAACAGAACCACACAGGGAGGGAGGATGAGTAATGAGAAGTGACTTGACAGTACCAGGAGTCCTGTGTTGACTAAGGTGAAGAGGGTGGTGACCATAACCAAATTACTCCTAAGGGTCTGTTGACCAAACTGTGGTAGGAGTCCTGAGGATTGAGTAGGGATAGAGGATGACAGAAGCCTCTTCAGGAGTAGGTAGAATCTGATGTCTAGGCTGTTGGAGGAGAAGGTTGAGAATATATGAAACTCTGACCTGCTCACTGATGGCTCCCCCAAGTCTGGGTCTGTATTACTTCATGTTTGCATATTATTTAATCATTACAATTCTATCCTAGCTTCCATTTTACAGATAACAAAATCAAAGTTTAAAAAAAATAATGATTTAACCAAAGTCACACAGATAGATTCTAAAACCTGGCATAGAAGCTAGATCTTCTGACTATTAAGCCAAGTACTTTTTCTCATCGTTGACTTCATGCTACACCCAAATTGTATACTCAGAAACAGTACATGATGGCTGTTGGGAAGTTCTCCCTATAAACCAGAAAATAAGACACCCTCAAGAGCTCAAATTATGTGACTCCACAGCATATTCAACCACAAGAATGGGTATGTATAACATGACAAAATAATGTGTCAAAATACATTCTCCTGTCATGTATATATATCTAAAAAGAACAAATTTTAAAAGAGCTCAAATTATTACATAGTATATATAGCAATCCTGCCATCTGACTGGGAGAAATGTACTTTCTAATTTACCAAACATACAAATGTGTCTATAGAAAAAAAATACACACGCACAAATGAAGACCAAAAGGTGGCCCACATCCACCATGGATTCCAGACAATGTTGGTGGAAAAGAGAAGAACAATGCTCAGTCCAAAAAACACATTCCAGCATAGGAGCCCCATTCCCACCACAGGGGAAGGACTTTTATGGCTTCCCAGTGAAACCTGGGTAAAATGGCCAAGTAATGCTGGGCTTTTCATTAAACAGACTTCAAAGAGCAACTTTAAACTTTTGAGTCCATGGGTTTTTCTATATAAGGGTCCTAGCAATTGAGACCATGGAAAGAGCTACCATCTTCTCCAAATAAATAAGCAAGCACACTCAATCTTATTTCATTTGGCTGTGATTATAACTCTGTGTAGCCAGCCTATTAGCTAGTAAGTCATGAAACCCACATTCTCACATCAAGAATGAGGGTCAGACTCAGAATTATAGTAAATATCCAGAGGTTATCATCCAGGCTTCCCATCTGTAAGTCCCCCTGCTTTAGTTTTAAAGTTGTTTTCAAGCAACTCTTTCTTTCCTTGAAAATCTGTGTAATAATTGCAACACTATACAGTCCATAGTAGTACAAATTAAATATGTGATACTTTATTTTTTATGATTAAAAAAATGTTTTATTACTGCATTATACTTATATGTAATAGTGAGGTTCATTTTGACATAATCGTAAATGTATAGAATGTAATTTGCTCCACTAGAGCCCCTAGTACTTCCTCCTTCCCTCCACTTCTCTCTCCCCTTGTACCCTTTCCTTCTGCCTATCTATTTTGATTGATGCCTTATAGACATACATGACATACATAAAGGTGAAATTCACTGTGGGATATTCGATGTACATAGCAAAATCTGGTCAATTTCACTCTACAGTTCCTCCCTTTCTCATCCTCCTCCCACACTATCCCCTTCCTTTATTCCACTGATTTTCCTTCTATTTTTATGGGATCCCACCCATACCCACTTTTTCCTTACTTCTACAATTTTGAAAATACGAAGTTTTTTACTGCACACTATACTTTCAGGTGCCTATTAAAGAAGTATCCTGTGATTTCCTATTTAAACAAAGTGATTGGTACTTATCCTAGACTTCTCAATATGGAAATACTTGGTTGCACTTTCTTTGACATCTCTGGATCATTGTTTTTACAAAAGAATATATGTTAAATATTCATTCATTGATTCGCTTTGACATATTTAAAAAATCTTTTATCTTAGAGGTTAGAAGCTTTTATGATGGATCAAACAATAACAAAGACACCAAGATTATTTTTAAGAGATGTAGAGTCAAGGTAAATAAAATTTAAAATCAGTAATATAAAAATTATCAAAGGCACACAAATATTCACTGCCCTTCAGTACAGACAATTCTGCCAATGACAATGTGCATTAATCAGTTCAAGTTAAACAATGCTGTGATAACAAACATCCTCAGCAACCTGAGTGACTAACAAAATAAAGGGTTTTTTATTTTTATTTTTTGCTTCCGTGCCCATCTGGAATTCAGCATCACATATGCTCCAAGTTTTAATTCCCTACCTTCTACATTGCAGATCTTATGGCACATGGTAAAGATGGCATTGCAGAGCCACTGGATAGTCCTTAAAACCTTGGTTCAGAAATAGCACATGCCATTTTCATGCGCTCCTTGACCAAAAAAGGAGGGGGGCGTGATTTGAGAAATACAGTTCTCCTACAAGAAGAAGCAACACAGTGATTCTTGATGTTTAATCATTTTAAATTTATTTTTTTAAAACTTAATGTGCATTTATGAGAGACAAAACACTGAGCTAGAATTATTTCAGAAGCTGTATGTGATTCCTTAAAGATGCAAGCAGGAATGTCACTCCAAGTATGAGCTCTCTTGATAAGTGAAATCATGCTTGGACTATATGGAATATTTAACAAGCATGTGATGCCCTGAAATTTTCTCAGTTACTTCTTTGGCCGTCTGGCTCCCCTTGCAATCAGATCTTATGTTCACATGGGGTTATCCAGCTCCTGGCCCACTTCAGGCTTAGTGGCAGCATTTTTACTGGTCCCTGGCAATCACGGCTTTCTAGCCATCAGCTCTCTGTCCAGTTGAGTCCAAGTGTTAATCCACATGCTCTGCTCAATTTAGGTAGTCCCAAGACCTTAGGGTCTTCATCCTCCATGCACCTGTACCACATCTGCCTACATCTGCTCAGTCCAAATCCCAGACCTGGCTCCTTTCATCAAATTTGACAGAGTAATGCCACTATTGTCTTTTGTTAGTTAAGAGTGGCCATAAATAAAAAGAGAAGAAACAAGTGATTAAGTAAATGCATGTTTTGAAAAATGGGAAATAATGGTCTGGAGTGGAAATTAACTTCCTTCACAGTAAATTTACAATTTACTGTTGACTTTGTTTCTAATATGGAGGAAACCTGATGGATGGTGGTCAGGAAAGGGGATACTCAGTAATGTGATTTGGGCTTAGGAGGGTTTGGGAGAATGAGACAGGAACTTAAAAGTATCACATGTAGTTAGCAACTGTTTAAAATGTCATAAATATACATAACTACCACATACAAGTCACATTTACTTTAAATTTCATTTGTTTTTGTTTTTGTTGTATGATGTGATAATTTTGTATTGCATACAGTGTAAATGATGAAATCAGAGTAATTAGCATTTCTATCTCCTTAAATATGTATCAATTTTTTATGCTGGGTATCTTTGAGCTCCTGTCTTCTAATTCTTCATAAAATACATTAAATTGTCATAAGCTCTTGCCATCCTACCATGCTATCTATAGACAACCGTAGTTTTCTATAACATTTGAACATATAAACCATCAACTTGAAACAGAGTTAAAATTAATAACAGCATCAGGGCAACTATAAAAAACTGAATCAGGTAAGAATTATACAAATTGAACTTATGCCTATAATAAATATTCTTAATAATAAGGGGAAACAGTAAACATGAATTCGGTCATATTTTCCATGTCAACTCTATAAATGTTACTGTCTCTTTGATTATTGCACTGCCAAACTGTTTTGTTTCCTGTTCAGGATGAAAAGACAGAAGAGTAGTGTGGATTTTGGATAAAGGAGCTTGTCTATTTAGGCTTTGGGCTCTGACCAACACAGAAGGGGGCTCAGAAATAAGAGAAAGAAATCTCTTCCATTTCTCCCCTTGTCTCTCAGACACAAGTGGATGAGCCTAAACCCAGTGGCACTTTATGAAAGCTACGTTTGAGGGCATAGCTTGGGCTAAGTGGGGTTTGGAAAGCTGATCTCATACAGCTGATCTTTCTTTTTTTGCAAAAATTGGCGACCTTGTTTACAATCTTTGTATTTAGAGGCAGTAAGTAATTTTTCCTGTCTTAACATATGAGAGCTATTTTACATAATCTTTTCCAACTTTCTTAGAGTACCCTCCAGGGATCAACAATTCAGGTTAGCTGGTAAGTTTTGTCTTTTGTTATTTTCTTTTTAAATGGGCTGATCTTGACAGCTCAGCCAGTAGCTGGTTCCAGCAAGCCCTGGGATAAGCTGGATGGTCCTACATGTTGAGGCTCCTTCTGGGGGAGACAGTACTAGAAGGCACTGAACACTGATGCATGATGAAGGTATTTGGCTTTTAGTAGATTTGCTTCAGTTTTCCATGCAAAAATCCCTTCCGGGAAAAAAAGAAAAAAAGTTCAAGCACTGAATTTACATTCTCCATCTCTGTTTTAAGGTCTCAGATGGAATGGAAAAGGATTAATTTTTCATATGAATTAAAGATGACTCTAACAATATGCTCCTTTACAAGGTTAATAAACAGGAAAAGGCAAGTGATCAAGATGTAACCATAATTATTACTATATTTACTTCAGACTGCTACTTAAAGCTACAAGACACTATCATTACAGGCAATCCTTTTAAATGTCAACATCAATTTAAAATTACCCAGGATTTTTCAATAAGTGGTCTAGGCTTATTCAAGTTTGAAATGACATCATAAAACTGGTGACATATTTTTATCATTCAATAATAATAAAAATAGTATGATTAAAGTCCTTTCTAGTCTCAAGTTATTGTTTTGCATAGCTAGTATGGGTCTAAACCACAGAGTAGAGCAATAATTATAAATGTGAAATCAATTTCAGATTAAAAGCAAAGATTAAGTCATGCAGGAATCTCTGCTGTTGTGCCACATGCTGATTGGAATAATTTTAAAGATTAGCAAAATATTCATTTTTGCCCACTAATAGTAAAGACACATAACTAACTTAATACTGTGTGTTTTGACATAGGGCTGATTTTCTTTGAGATAACTTACTTGTTAAGCAGTATAACCACAAAAAAGATGCCAATTGTATAATTTTCTATAGTTCACTTAATGTACTAATCTACACACAAATTCAAATAAAGTTCACCAAAAGGTTCAAAATGAAGAGATGAACTTCTCAAAGTTCTTCTTTGCTCAAATCTTTCAATTCTTATTTTCTACTTCTTTAATCTCAATGCTTTGCTGTTGAAAAGATACTTATCATAGCAACAGAGAACTCTTAATATCTACATTCATATATAAAAACTGTCCAAAAAAAAAAAAAGTATGTTTCATGGGCACTGCTTGGGTACTGATGGTGAAAGCTTGAATTTGGGAAGTGAGGATTGAAAACTTGGATCTGTAATGTTCTGGCATGGCTTAGTGGTAAAGAGCAAAGATTCTGAAGCCTGAACACCTAATTTTGCAGCCTGGTTTTGCCAGATTTGTGATTTAGGAAAATAATCTTTCTGGGCCTCAATTTAATTGTCTATAAGGACAGTTGGGCCTCCATATCTTTAGCTTCCACACCCTAGGATTCAACCAATCATGCCTTGAAAATATTTTAAAAAGAAAATTCTAGAAAGTTCCAGAAAACAATACTTGAATTTGCCATATGCCAAGTACTCTGACTTGCTCCATTTCCCAGATCCTTGGTTTCTCTCTAGCACTCACTGTCTAAACATTGTCTACCTTGTAGGTCTACAATAGTACATCTGTATTGAATGCATACAGACTTTTTTTATGACTATTCCCTAAACAATACAGTATGACAACCACTTAGTGCTTACATTGTATTAGGTATTATAAGTAACCTGAAGATTATTTAAAGTATACAGGAAAATGTAT
Organism: Marmota flaviventris; assembly: GCF_047511675.1. Classification (NCBI taxonomy): domain Eukaryota; kingdom Metazoa; phylum Chordata; class Mammalia; order Rodentia; family Sciuridae; genus Marmota; species Marmota flaviventris. The sequence continues at coordinate 86,854,195 of NC_092504.1, forward strand.
GTAGGTTATATTCAAAGACTATGTCATTTTTATAAGAGACTTAATCATCTGCATATTTTGGTACCCAAGGTAGGGGAATCCTGGAACTACTCCTTTTCATATAACCAAAGGACAGTTGTATTATTATCATTATCATTATTATTAACTATTTTATCCACGTTATTTAAACTCATAAACCTTCTTGCTCATCCTTAAAATGGGATAATAACAGACTTTACCTTACAGGGGTGTAATAAAGATTGAAAAACATAAGTCAGGTAAAATGCTTGGCAAAGTCCCTTGTACATTGGAAGGGCTCAGGATTCATTGGTAATATTTAATAGCTGATTTTTGAGAGTTCTCAGTTGTCTAGTAGTAGGGCTACAATGAATTTGCTGGTCTGAGGACTCTCATTAATTTTCTGATAACTCTCCCTTTTATATTACACATGAAGAGGATGATAGAAATGACCAAACTACTCTGCAGAATATGAAATATGCATAGAAGAACCCTCTCTGAAAAGATGGAAATGCCTGCTACCATCTCATGTCACAGATTCCCAACACTCTGACCAGCTACCTTATTTTTATAAGGTATTTTTTTTTACATGGAGTTCACAATTATGCTTGGAAAAATTAAAGTAGTAATACTAAAATTTATGATGATACTTGAGGATAAATATCAGTCCTTTCAAGAGGTTGGTGTTTTTCTTACTGACTCCATAACTTTCATGAGCTTTCTTGTCAACATTCCTACAGTAGGGCATGACTTAATATGAAACATTGTCACAGATAAACAGCCCTGCCCTAAGATTCCATCCAGAAGCAGATTTTGTCTCCAGTAGCAATGCCTCTTGTTAGAAGGGTGGTGCGGTCCACGTTTCAGCCAAACTACTGTTAGCTGCGAAACAAGACCATATGTTATACAATCTCTACTGTTCGGTTTTAATTAGGTCTTCAATGAGGACAGGGTCAAGATGGAGATCAGGTTTGCTTTTCACTCTTTATATTCTGCACCCCCACCCCAGCTGAAAAAGGTTCTTAAAATTAGGAAGCTGGATCTCTCATCCCCTGGGTCTCCACCGCAGGATGCCAAGAGTCTCCACCTTAGGTCTCATTGTCAACAGCTGCTCCTCTCCCTCATCTCCAGGGGTAAACTATGCATAGGAAAAGCATCAGGGAGAAAGGAACACAAAAACGTCACCCTGCCACTTTTTCAAAACAATAAACTCAATGCACTTTCTTTTATGAAGGCTTAAAAGATGAAATAGTCTGTTATGTAAACCCATGATTTAGATGAAATCAGCAACTCTCACCTCATCCAGAGGAACATGGAGGTCTTGATTTTTATCAGATAAAAATCTACCATTTGTTTGTGTTCTTTCTGCTTTGTTTTTTCTTTCAATCCTGGGGATTGAACCAAGGGCCTAGCATACACTAGGCAAGAGCTCTATCACTGAGCTTCAGTTAGGGCCCTTCTGCTAGTTTCATTAATACAATCCAAACATCTTTTGTAAAGTTTCATATTCTCTCCTTTTACTTGATTAGAAGCAGGATGTGTCATTTTATTGGGTGTTGTTTAATCTGACTTGATATCTTGAACAAAAGATGGTTTTCAACCCATCCATCGCCTATTTTTCAAAATAAACCAACTTCCTGGTGATGCCATGTGCAAAATTGGCTAGAAATCCTACATCTTTCCTGCACCCTATATACATCACTGAGAGGTTTTGAACACAAGTAACAAGGGAAATGGTAGTATCAACAACCAAACTTCAGAAATCAGAAATATGATCCCGTGTTTTGATTTTAGAGAGACTGAATTTGAGATGATGGCAGAGTATAAAAATAAGAAGTTAGAGAAGCAACTATCATATAAAAAAAAAAAAGGTAAAGGTTGAGAATAAACATTTTTGAGTCATTTTCAATTTTAAATGATTTTTTTATGATACACTGTAACAAGCTGTATCATTTTGACTTGCTTTTAAAAAACTCCTAAGCTCCACATTTCAAGTTATTTTTTAGTAAAACCTCAAATTCTACATATATGTAACATATCCATAGCCTGTAATAAATACAAGAGCTATTATATGAATACTATATAGAGTATATTTGTATATTATATGATATATAGAATGTAACATAACATGGACTAATTTGCTAAGCTTAACCCTTATAATGACAATTAAATCTCATCTTAATTGTAATTCATTTTTTTAATTCTGTACCTTTCAAACTCTAATGAGCAAAAGGAAAAATCTGGAGATATTTCAAAATCCTTAGAGTCTTGTGTAATGAATCTAAGCAAAAACATAGGAATCCAAATTTTTCACAAATATACCAAGTAATTCTAAGACATGAAGTCTTCAGACAGCCCTTTCAGAAACTATTCTTAGCAGTTCTAGAGTCCTTTAACCCACAGTGAATGTTATAGCATCATGGTAATAATCCTATTAAAGTGGCTTTTGTAAATATAAATAAATATTTTAAAGTTGTATATAGATTCTTATACCAAATGACACAGAGACATATAACCAACACAAAGAGTTTAACTTTGGGAGTCCTAACACTCTCGTTTCAGTTTTATGTTAATTTCCCCACTAAGAAATAATCTCTCATGGTAGAGCTCCTCACTCTAACAGAGTATGTTGGGATATAGAGTACTGCGTTGTAAACAATGCAAATACTACGTAATATAAAAAAAATACAAAACAGAATTTCCACCGCAGCCCATCAAAAGATGCTAAGTGCTACTGAAGAAGTGAAATTCTTTGGGGAGGCTGTGTTTAGAAGAGAGGGGAGAGGGAGAAAAGGGGACAGAAGAAGGAGTAAGGTTTTAAGGACTCTAATCTCTCTTCCCTTTTTTGTTCTCACCGCCCTCTTCTCTGTAAAAATGTGACTTTTCATGGAAAACCCTGCGACTGATTAAAGAGGTGTCCTGGGCCTTCTTGGGTACAAAAACTGATCTATAAAAGATAAGCTACCATCTTTGAAGAATATTTAGAATCCAAGTTTTAAAAACCCTTCTGTAGAAACAAGATTCTTTATGTCAGGGTAGGTTTATTTTGGAAGGCAATTGTTCTGGATGGTTTTTGCCAAGCAAGCATGACAAAAGTGTTAAATAGCTTATATGTCATTTCACTGTGAACAAAATGAATCTTATAGAATTATTATTGTTTCAATTAAATGCAAGAAAATACCACATGAAACTAAATTACCAAGAAAATCAATTACCAATAAACTGACAGCATATTTGTATTATAATTCGTCCTTTAAATAATCAAATGTTCTTCCATAAGCTTTAGCTTATTTCCCCAAAAGGGTTGACATGGCATTTTGTCTTGTATTTGAAAGCTATCTTTTGCTGTTAATTTGCATTAAACAAACAACCAAAAGACAAGAAAATCAAAGGAAGTACCCCTATATGGTCCTCCCACACATCTTGAGCTGTGTGAGCAAGCAGTTAAAACATGCAAATCCAGTTTGGAGGAAATTCGACATCTCTATTATAGATGAAAGGTAAACAAAGCAGATGAAGGATTAGTGCAATTCCAAATTTAAGATATTGCTCTCAGTGACTTATAATAAAGTGGTGTTGCATACGGTGGCATGTTTTAGATGACATTTCAATTGTACGAGCAATTTGCATTCTATCTGACATTAAATAACGTTCTTAGTATTATGAATTCCAGCAGCATCCTCATCTCCACAGCATAAAGATATGAACTATGAGGCACATCTTAATGAAGGGAGTAAGTTTTCCTGTCAATCTGAAATCTGAGACAAGGCAGTACCTGGGCTAAAACGCCAGCAACATTATTGTGAGTTGCCCACTCCTGGCATAGTACAAATCTTCAGCTAAGGCATTCTTCTTATTAAATAAAGATCTATAACTGAACACATGTATCTGTAATATCACTACAATCCAAAGAAAATTAAAAGACAGATTATGTCCAGGATATTACATGCACCACCACAGAGCACTGCTAGAATCTGGTATGGTCTTGTTGCTAAGATACCTGGCTAATGCCACGGAAACGAGCCCCTCTTACTAATCTAGTACAATCCATGCATGCTTCCACATATTTTGGCAGGAGAAAGTAGGAGTCCACTGACAATGGTTTGGGATATTACTAGCCAGTGTTCCTGAATTTATACATTTTTTATCTCTTTCTGGTAAGCTTCAACAATCTTAGTGAAATAAGAAATGTAACACTCAGTTAATGGCATTTGGTTGCTTTATGCCATTTAAAACAAGTAAGATTACTTTTTATCCTTCTGCATAGTCAATAAAAGTTGCTTAAAAAGGTAATTATTTAAGTGCCTTTGGTTGCAAAACTGTGGTGCTCCCCAAAATGATTCCCCTTAATCTTTGTGATTTATATTGTTATATGCACATAAATGACTAACTGCATTTTCTCTCTTCATTGCTTTCTTCAAGGAGAATGCAATACACCAGTTTCCCTGGGTGCATACTGCATAAGAAATCAGGACACTAAAATGAAATACTTTTATCAGAAATTACTTACAAACCTATGATGCATAAAACTGGTTTGCAATGTTAATGTTTCCAAAGATTTTTGTTTTATTCATTTAAGAAAAAAAATTATGAAAAGAGAGAAGATTAAAAACTATCTCATGCATAACAGTAATATATAAAATTCCAAAATGAAAAATAAATACTTTGAGGCTTCCCCTGTACAAAATGCAAATATGCTTTCTACCTCCTGGTTTTTTTGTTTGTTTGTTTGTTTGTTTGTTTTCCCAAAACAGTCTGTCTTTGTTAAAGCAAACTAAATGAAGATTTCTAATGAAAAATCAAACATATTTTTTATGTGTGTCCCTACTCTGTAGTGCCAATATGATCCTTAGAGCATCAGTGACAGTAGTTCCTCTGAGCTCAAATTATAACAACAATAACTTTTGCAGATGTTCCTAGCTGTCAAATATTATTCACTAAAATGGCAGAAAATGTGATAAAAAGTTAAACCTGAAAAATTATTCTAAAGTAATTGGTTCAAGTCAAGAAGGCAAGGGAAGGTCAACCATTAATCCCTATCCATAAACAGTGAATGAACTATAGAGAAATCACAGCCATATTGATTTTTTAAGAGGAAACAATTGTGTACTGGTGTAGGTAGACACACGGTAAAGTGGACGGTGTGCAAATATACAGCTTTATATTTCAAAGGTACTCATTGATTTAAACCAAAGTTTTTCTTCAGATTTGCTGGATTTTTGACTCAAATTTGCTTTCTTGTCAAAGACAGCCATCTTTGACAACAGTAAATTATAACCTGAATAAGTCAAGTTTGCATTATTCACACTCTTTCCTGCTTTCCAGTTCATGGGTTCCCAAGGTCATAGTAGAGGGTCATTTTGCCAGAAACCATGGGGAGTTCATGGGTTTAGAATTGCATTCTCAATGTTATATCAATAGTGTGTCATTATATTGTGCTTTTATTAGTGCTAAAAACAAATATCACAATTATCAATATGTACCAGAGAGAGCTAGAAAAGTTATACACATGTTTACTGTTTGATTCATACGCTTTCAATATTTTGAGCCCCTCCGGACATTGTTGCAACAAAAATTATTTCTAAATTACTGCCTAGGAGCAATATACAAGGGTAACTGTATTATAAAACAGGAGATTGTTCATGACAAAGAAGAAATAAATCAATAACAGGTGCAAGTATCTCAGAAACTGTTACTTCAACACAAATTGTCCCTGTAAGAAGGACAGAAAAATGTTTTTACAAACCTTTTACTTTTTTCAATTCTCACTGGAATCCCATGTCAGAAGAGAAAATGGCTGTTTGCTTAGAATAAAGTGTCTTAGCTATCTACGTGGGCCCGACAGTAATGGCAAAGGAGGGTGCCGATCAATATCCATCTTCTTCATTCCTGAAGTAATAACTTTCAATAGGAAAATCTATTTACTTTTACTTACCTTTATTTTATTTCATTTTGCTTTAAAGAAGTTCATTCCAGAGGGAGGGTTTACCTTGCAAACAGCAGTTAACAAACTGATGATTTAACTAAGGGCGCTGGGCCAGCAGGGGTGTTACCATTTGCTGTACCTGTGTGTTAATGCTAAGAAGAGACATTTTTTTTTCCTCTGGATTATAAATTTGTTATTCAAATAACAGCCACTAAAAGACTTACAAGGCCTATGGCTGCTTCATATGAAAGGTATATCAACAAAGTCAATCACAAATAAGGGTCAACATTTATATTCTTATATAGAGGGTTTCTGGAATCTTTTACATTTCATTTGCTGAAGGCACTTTATGGGGGTTTTTTTGGTAAAAATCACTGGGTAAGGATTTAAAAAGGAAACCCCCCAACTCTTTCTTGGAAAGGCCCATAGTTTCACAGAATATATGAAAACTACAGTTAGGAAAGGCCACATGTTCTCTGCCCAGGTATATAATATAGGAGGACCTTTCACCCCAAATTATCATAACAAGCATTATTTTAAATTGCATTTCAAAATGAAGCACTTGACCAATATGCTTATAAGCACTAAAATAAAACCATTTCCAATTTTTGGAACATTTTCTCCTCTCTATTACTTCTTCTATTGACACATTATCCCTGTTACTATTTTATAATCATGATAGATTTTTTTTATTTCTATTGAGCTAGAATCAGTTTAAACAGTCTCAGCTTCTTGTTTCCTACACACACTTGTTTTGAAGACTGTCTTTTTCAAATATCAGATGTTTAATAACATTCAATGACAGTTCTTATCAGTGAATGCATCCAGTTGTTTCTCTTACTTTTATTTTTGAAACTATAATTAGAAACCACAACATTTATTATACATAAAATTATTATAATTCTTGAAATTGCCATCATAAAAATATTTTTATCAGCATTTAGTCTACAATTTTTTAAATTTCCCTGCATCCGAAAGAAATTTTAAAATTTCACATACACAGTGTTTACATGCATACTGATTCAGACTATGAATATTAGAGGACCTTTTAATAATAGAGAGGTTGCTCAAAAACATTGATATTAATATCAATACTTAAAGTTTTAAAATAACAAGAATAAACTAAGTAGCAATCAGAGGTTACTAATTCTCATTGTGAATTTTTAAGTTAATAATTGGTAATTAATTTTAAATCAAAAGGAGTGATTAAAAAAAACCCATTTCTGAATTCTAGATTCACACATAAATCTCAGAACACTCACTGTGTATATTTGTTACTAAGAAAGGAGATCATTGGCATTAAACCCCTGCTTAAATTAACTGTAAGATGGGAAATAAATTAGAGGCAGTACTCTCCTTAGAATTTGTATGAAAACATATATTAACATAGATGTAATATAACAAGAGAATTAATTGAAAATAAAGTAAAATATACAGAATGATGAGGATAAATTACATTTTACTCCTACGAATATCCAAGCATTTGTTAATATGAAGATATCAGCAAAGCACGTCTGCGGTAGTTATGTGGTATTTGCACCAGACATAGAGAATCACGTTTCACATGAAGGTGATCAACAGCCTTTCTTTGGCAAACTTCTCTGCATGCATTTTCGTGTATGTTCATGTGCACCAGGGAAAATAATACACGAGAAAGCTTTGTATATTGTTAAAACACAAAAGACAGATACTCTCAATAAATCTAAAGAAAAGCCATTGACAATTTTATAAAAAAAAAAAAAAAGTAGTTCCACTTGTTAAAAGGCACCAGGGGATTAGAAAAAATATTCAAGGTCTTAAAGGTTTTAGAAAGCTTTTTGTTGTTGTTGTTGATCTCACTGATAGTCATTTTTATTCATTGGTTTCTACCTGCAACATATTTTGTTGTAGAATTCTGTCCATTCTTTTGTGTTCTATATATTGCTATGAAACTATATATGCTATATTCCTTAAAAGTGGAATTTATTTAAGGAAAATCACCATAGGCATTTTAAAAAGTCATTCTATAGGATTAATCCTGCTACAAGAAAGAATAGGTATTATTAACATACAGATGTGCATTAGGGAACATCATAAAACCTAAGGCAAAATGTTTAAATCTTAAATTTAGAGCAAGTAAATAGTGTTAATTATTCCTCAAACTACACTCATTTCAATATTCCAGTTAAAATTGTCCTTGTGTCACCAATAATATCCAATACCTGTTCCTCGAATAAGTGAAAAACAGAAACCAACTTATACTTCGCAGTGATATATTCAGCTTTTAGACCTAAAACTGTCAAATATATTCCTGTCTCCTGCTTACTTGGTGGTGTAAATTCAGAACCCTTATAATCTTGAATGCTTTCCTGATTACATGATTAAGAAGAAAAACACCACTTCAGTTAGATTATGCTAAATGCATTGCACTTGTGAGTTAATTTTCATATCTTCCTGGGAAGATCTGCAGACAACCAGATATGAAAAGTATACTAGACTGAGACATGAAAGGGGAGAGCAAATGGCTCGCATGACCACTATGTCTGCACACATTCTACAAAGGGCAAATCCTGAAATTTTTACATTTTATTTGAATAAATGACATTAAAAATGTTCTCAGTGGGAGCTGTTATTTAGAAAAACTTTAGGTTGTTTTTTTTTTTTAATGACATTAAACAAAGCAATCTATCTTTAAAAATATCCATTGAGGGGCTAGGGTTGTGGCTTAGCGGTAGAGTGCTTGCCTAGCACGTGCAAGGCCCTGGGTTCCATCCTTAGCCCCACGTATAAATAAATAAAATAAAGGTATTGTATCCAACTACAACGAAAAAATAAATAAATATTTTTAAAAATATATCCATTGAATGGAACTATGATTGCTTAGGATGAGGGATGGGGAAAACAGATGTTGGTCAGGAGATATTAATAAAATTTCTAAATAACCACTGAAAATAAATACTTAAGAGCATCAAGCAAACTGAACTGTATCATTCATAACTTTATCTGTTATGGAACCTATAGAAGGAGCTCAGTAAATATTTTTCTGATATATTTGTTTCTTATAAATCTGTCTGAGTGCATTTGTGTATATGTGTGTGGCTCCCAATTATACAATGAGCTAGAGAGAGAGTATAATTACAGACACAACTTACGCTCTGTTACTCCACTGGGTCACTTCTTAATTTCTTTCCCAATTCTTTATTTCCCTGAGGTTTAAAAGAATGACTATTTGCATGGTCTATGACCATCGTGTAGATCCTAACAAAGGACACAGCCATAATTAGGCATTCCAGGCCATGATCTTAGGATCAAAACCACACAATTGTAATAACTGGAACACAAGGCAACTTGACTTGCTCAGATTTCACCATAGTTGAATTACTTGTTTTCATTTTAAACTGGAGAGATTTGCCTCATCTCTGTTTTGGAAGCTTCTCAGGTTTTATACCTGACTTCCTTTCAATCTGGACCCCAAGTGAACAAAATTGGTTTATATGTAGTCTCTTAAATTTTTCAATAGTTGATTACAGCTTTGGGAACGAAATAGACTTACAACAACAGAGTTGTTAATCTATATGAAGTCAACGCACACGTGCCTCTTTTGTATTTTACGTGACTTAGCAGTAGTAGAGGCCGAAACATCATAGGCATTGATGTTGATCTAAATCACAACTATCATTTAACACATGTGCTTGACTTAGACTTTTATAAAAAAATAAAAATAAAAAAGACTGCCTGTGTGTAGGCAATGAATTTCTGAATTTTTAAAATTTACTTTTATCAATGACCTTTTATAATAAAAAATGCAAAATTCTATCTAATCGAAAGTTATAGAAAGATAGCATTTCAGAAATGTGAAACAGCCAGCGAATGATGGAGTGAACAGTACAAGAGTGGCTACATTAGTCTTCCCGTCTCACAGGCAGGAGCTCCAAAATGCTGTTGGACACAGCGCTTTATTCGAAGAGGTTTCACACATGCATTTTTAATCAGGATTATATTTCACAGAGATCTGTCACCGCTCACAAGTGCAGCCGGCCGGTCCTCCTTGAAATGTATCAGCTCTCAGTCTCAGCCCTGAACTAGTTTTTCTTTGTACAAATCTGGACTTGGTGATCCACAGGACTGTGTTTTTCTTAGAAGGAAAAAAAAAAAAATCCCTTAGAATTGTGTAGTACCCGCATGCCCATTGTTTTTAATTCAAACATACAACTGCTTTAACCTGGACTATCTTCAAAGTCACTCTCTCCGCCAAGTTAACAGTCTAAACGTTTGGCTTTAAGGTATTTGCTAAACTTAGAAGATCTAGTAAGTGATTATTTTAAATTCAGTCATTTACATAAATTTTTGTGTTGAACTGATCCTACTTTTTTCTTCTATTCTTGACCTTTTGCATTATTAATCTATTCTCTCCTATAATAATTATTAAGACCAAAAAAATATAGTGAAAAAAATGTTTATATGGGTATTTTTTCTTTAGTGTTCTCTAAATATTAGATATATAATATAGAACTATTATAAAACATGTTCTTACCTATAAGTTTAAAATACCCTAAAGAAATTCATAAATGCAGAGGAACAACTCAAATGTATGAATGTGCATATAAATATAACCCCAATACTGCTTAAATTAACAAAATGCATACATGAGCCAAGAGAGATTAATGATTAGTATTAGTCATTAATCATTGGTGTAATTAAGATTAGTAGCAGTTACTACTAGAAGATATATATATATATATATATATATATATATATATATAGAAATTTTTCATTAAAAAATCTGTTTTAGAATGACTATATTTTAAAAGGTTTAGCTTATGTATAACAAAAAAATCAGTCTCAGATATTCAAATTAGTACAAAATCAGAGATTTTTAAAACTTAAGTTTGCATATAACATGTTTAATGTCTAATGAATGTTAAATCTCTATTAAAGCAACCCAGCATACATTATGCATCTAGCAATTAAAACTTGTCTCAAAAAAGACTTCAAAAATAGTATGTGGAGGAAGATTTTTCTGTTATAAAAATCTTTCAAATCAGTGAAAAGGCAAAAGAGTAAAGCCAGTTTAATATCTATAGTTTGGGAACTACCATATAACAGCAGATGTCCAGAAAAATATCCCAACACTAATAGCAGATTTACATGAAGTAACTATATCTATATGTTGTCAAGCAACTGGTCATAAAAGCACTGAATAAAAGGGCATTTGAAATTGGATAGTTCTGAAAATACCACAGCTGATTTTTTATATTCTCTGACAGTTAAGAACAAAAAGACTTTCAGACAAAGATTTTAGACATTCCCTGTGATTTTGAACTTCCCCAAAGTTTATATGTAAGATTACCAAGTCTGGGACGCCAAAATAAAAGTCAATACTAAGGCACTCGGTTCTGGATTCTCAGTTGCTCCGTGTTCACTGCATTACTATATGTACCATCATCATCATAAACACTATACATTTTAACATCTGTCAAGGCCTTTAAAAAGCTGAGGCTTATGTCTGCAAAACTGGGAGGAAGAAAGGCCTAGAATATTATACTGTGTCTTTTCTAGAAATATTATACTTCTCATGTTAATGTTTCTTCCACTTTACCACTAGGAGAAGATTTTTGAAAATAAATTTCAAAATTCTGTTGCATCTGATTAGAGCACAAATACCAAAGACTCAAAATTTTCAAGAGCTTAAAAGATAAAATTGTCTTTCAAATCCACACTGTTGTCTAGTGTAAGGACATGGAAAAAAGGGGGTATTAAAGCAATCATACTTTTTTATCCATTGCTGTAGCATTTAGTTAACAAGGAATCCGTGGGTTTAGAGTTGCTTAGCCAACAGTCTTGAACAGCACATTAATAGTCTCCAAATGGTCTCATGTTTCCAAAGTGAAATTTTAGAGGGTATTAGTTTAAAATATTTATCTCTGTTTAGGAAAATCTCTCGGTGTAGTCTTTTAAAAAAATCATTTTATAAATTACTTTCCCTCAGCAAATATTAATGTTTAATGTATAAGTATAGAATAATAGTAGTAAAATAAAATCATTTAAAACATAACCTTAAAACAATCTAAAAGGATGTCTCTATAGAAAACTGATCAATAATACATTTTACTTTTCTGAAAAATATGGTTTATATCAACATAAATGATGACTTCACTGTTTATATTAAAAAGTACAAGCCTAATCTTCTTGGATTCTATTGAAGTTGAAGATATGTTAACTCTTGTATGTTTATATTATGTTTATTGTTCTTTACGGTGGTGAGGATCAACTGTATGTTTATAATTGTGCTTGTTTTTGAATGTATAGGATGTTTTTTTTAAAATAGATAATGAGCATATTCAATTTGTTATACACAAAATTTCCTGGTATTATAAATACAGCAATACACTTAGAGTCAAAAATATTTATTTAAATAAAGATTCTTACAATTTGGTGCCCCAAGTCATTGATTCCTATTCTGAAAACAGGAATCTTCTGTCTTCCTCCACCTACCTTACACCTCTGTCAGAGTGAAAGTGACAGTCACATTTCATGTTTCTGAGCCACACAGGTCCCATATATAACAAATTTCAATCTCAAAGAATGAGGAAAATGTCTCTATCATATCTCCCTATGTGTTTTCTGCTTATGACAAATGTCACCAGAAACTGTCTTATTTGTTTATTCAATTCTCTACCTCCTGTCTCCCTTGACTATACTGTAAGCTCCTCATGGGTGGTGACATCATCCTTCTCATCACGGTATTCATAGCACCCAGTTCAGGGCTTGGCACATCAAAGATGCTTCATTTTTTTTCTGGTCTAATTGTACAAAAACTGTGTTCCAATAAATATGTGGGAACATAATGTCCCTGCTGCCATCACCCAGCAATGTGGGAGTTCCACATGCCAATCAATCTGTCACTAGTGGGTAACTTGACCATCTCATTCAGTAAACATGACCCAACTAAATATAAGCCTTTACGTTCAAAAGCTGTTTCCCATTTTCAAAGATCCTACTTGAACTAATGGCTCAACAGCAGGTAAATAGGGTTATTATTATTTTTATTTATGCAGGACATAAATGATTGTTGTTTTTAAAACCAAAGATCAAACCATTCATTGTGTCTCAGCTCTTTCTCACCTAGGTTACATACTTAGTTTCTACAAGTGTCCCTTACTCTCTCCCTTCATGACTTTTCTCCTCTATTGGATCATTTCCACACGCAAACCTGCAATATCACCTATCTGGAAACAAACCCTCAACCCAGCCTGGTGCAGTGGTGCACACCCGTAATCCCAGCTACTCGAGAGGCTGAGGCTGGAAGATCCCAAATTCAAGACCAACCTCAGCAACTTAGCAAGACTCTGTCTCAAAACAAAAAGCAACCTGGGCTGGGAATGTAGCTCAGTGGTAGAACATTCCTGGGTTTGATTCCCAGTATTGGGAAAATAAATAACAAAAACCTTCAGGTAGGGAAGTAAGCTCAGTGCTAAAGCATTTGTGTAGTATATGCAAGGCTCTGGGTTCAACCCCTGGCACCACAAAAAAAAAAAAAACTATGATGATGATGAGATAAAATAGAAACCCTCTTTTGATCCATCACTGGGCTGCAACTACCACTTCTTTTCTTTGCTCTTCTACAGCAAACCAACTATAAAGGGCCATCTGTTCATTCTCTCTACTTCCCACCTCCCGTTCCCCTTTGTACCAACTTTAATCAAGATTTCAACATTTCCACTCCACTGGAACCTCTTCATAGAAGTTACAAATGATACCCCCTTTTGCCAAATTCAATAGTATCTAGTTTTCCATCTTCATCTAACATATCTCCTTACCAGCGTTTAAGGACCAATCACTTTCATCATTTCTTTTTTTGTTGGTTTTTTGGAAATGGGGGTTGAACTCAGGGGTGCTTAATCACTGAGCTACATCCCCAGCCCTATTTTGTATTTTATTTATTTAGAGTCCCACTGTGTTGCTTAGCACCTTGCTTTAACTGAGGCTGGCTTTGAACTCAAGATCCTCCTGCCTCAGCTTCCCAAGCTACTGGGATTACAGGCGTGCAGTGCTGTGCTTGGCTCACTTTTATCATTTCTGAAACATTTTCTCTCTTTAGCTTCTCCCTGCATCATTGAATGAACCTTCTCAACCTCCATTGATCAGAAAGTAGATCATCAACTGCTTTCTCATTCTCTAGCTGCTGGAGTAAGCCAAACTCGGTTTTTTGACCCACTTCCTAGGTGGTCAACTGAAATCAGTTGGCTTAAATGCCAGCTATGATTGTTGTTTTTAAAACCAAAGATCAAACTTCTGAATTCACTTCTCATTTTCTACCTATTCTCTGAACTCATACCTCAAGTAGAATGTCTACAAGAAATCTAAAACCTAATATAGCAAAAGATGACCTTTCGATTTCTCCCCCCAAATCTGTTCTTTCTACTCTCTCTTGAATCACAGTAAATGATATCAAGTTCCCCCAATTACCTTAGAAGACAAAAAAACCAGTCAAGGAATAATCTTTGACTCATTTGTTTTGTTTCATAGCTTGCATCTACCAAAAAACAAATCAATCAAGGAATAATCCTTGATTCTTTTGTGCATAGCTTGCATTAGCAAATTCTCAACTTCAACTTCTAATTATAACTAGAATCCAATCATGTCTCATCATATTCTCTATCTCCTTAGCGAAGGTATGTTTCAGCTCTTCCTTGAAGCATTATTATAGTTCCCTAAATTGTCCTCTGGATCCCATTCTTGTCTTCCTATGGTCCATCCATTTTTAAACCCAAAATAACTTATATCCCTTGCTAACCAGAGCCTTCCAATGGCTTTCCATCACACAGAATAAAATTAAAAGGCCTATGGGTTCTATCTACATCATTTGCCCCCACCCACCCAACAATTTTCCTAAAACTTTCCCCACATTTCCTCAGTCTTCTGCTCCTTCCCAAATCTGCTGATCACACTCTTCTTTCAAGGTCTTCAAGTTCATTCTCTCCTCTACATGGAACATTCTTTACCAGGTATTCCTGTGGTATGCTCCTCCATTCATTCAGGCTCAGTTTCCAAGCTATGAACTGCTTATTTTCTAACCTAGAATGTAAACTCCACGAGGGCAGAGTTTTTCCTCCTTTTCACTCGTATGTTCCTATCATCTGGCACAGTGCCTAGCTCAAAATACGGTCTCATTATTCAAGGAAGGAAGAAAAGGAGAAAAGGAAGGCGTGAGGGAGAGAAAATGGAGAAACTAGAAAAGGAAGAGAAGAAGTAAGATGATTTGGAGACTGATTGTGTGTGTGTGTGTGTAATTCTAAAAATCAATCTAACATACCAAGCCTAAGTATCATTGCAGATTAAGTTAAAAGGGCTGAACTGAATGTGGTGCCAACAGGAAGTGGTTTGTTTCTCTCTCACCAGTGGCCTCAAGGTTCCCTCTCGTTTCTTTTACCATATGACAAATTTCTAGTATATGCCACGAGCTCTCTAGACATTTCAGCCGAAATCAAGAGTCCCTTTAGAAGTGAAGACTCACTTCAGAGTTTTCAAATTTTATGTGAATTGAATTTAAAAGTTTAACATTCAATCCATATCTCCTCCCTTCTTCCCCCAATTCCCAACTGGAGCCTGAGCAAGGCACTGCTCAGGGAAATCGAGGGCACTTATTACCATTTTGCATTTCCGCGCCTGCTCTCCTTCCCGTTTCTGGGTATTCCGGGGCTGGGTGGGGGATGGTTTTCAGGAAAGTAGAGAAAAGGTATTTTCACTTATCCGGTGTAGTTTATGGTGTTTCTTTGCTGATACTAGCCAGCACTGCCCTGGCAGGCATCCAAAAGCTAGTCTTTCAAGAGGCACGTTTGTCTGTTTCCGTGAGAACATTTGCACTGAATTTCTAAGCAATTCAGAAGTACATTTCTTAATGGTACAGAGAGGTGATTTGGGATGGAAAGCCTGAAGACTAAAAAGATGGCTTAAATCTATTACTCTTGGAAAGAGATCACAGATTAATATAAAAGGAATAAAAGTACTCAGGCTGCATTTGAAGCTATGCCTCATTAATAGGAATATTGACACCAAAAAAATATACACAGTAAAAATATGCAAAGCAACTAAACTTGTATTTTTAAATCATATGTAGACTATATAATTATAATACATAATCAGTATTTAATGGTGTTTAATGGTATATTTTAATTTAGTAAGTTATTCAACTAACATGTAACCAATACATATAAATAATACAAAACACATAAATAATGTCACAAAAAGATGACACAAAGTAAATTCAAATAATCTTTGATATGTACTAGACACCTATGAAGGGATGATAAAATTTTAATAATTTTGTACAATATACCAAAGGAGAATGTTTGTGGCAAGTTACAAGAAGTCGAATTAGATCTATCCTTATTCAGCAGTTCCCTAATTACCTGGAATGATATGTTGCAGGGTAATTCAATTTCTCATAAAGCCAAACAGTTTTCAACGAAAACAGGAGAACTACTGCAGCAATACTTACACTGATTAGTCATCATGGCAGATTTTTTTTTTAAAAAAAAACTTTATTTTAAAATTTTAATTGAAATTTTAATATGACAGAATAATCAATTGTCCAGGACAATCCTTTTATAACCAGGAGCATTTAATCAGCTACAACACAGAGAGTCCTGAGTGGTGCTCTCCCTGTCAGAGGTGGTGCTCGGATACCAGCCGAAGCTGATTGCATTAATTAATGCATGTTCAAAGAAAAAAGCAATTATGATTAATAATTTTATACTTTATGTCAGCACACGGGGAAATGTGAAAGTCAATCTTTTAGCGTTTTCCCACTTACTAAGGAAGAACAATTACTCTCTTTTTTTCCTTTTATGGACTTCCACACATGCTAAGCTTTCCTGCCTCTTTTATTGTTTAGTGCACTACAGTTAAACATAATAGAGGGGTTCGTTTTGACCTATCATAAATGCATATTACACAGTTTTCTCGATTTCAATCCCCAGAACCATCCTGTTTCTTTCACTGCTGTTGCCTGCAGAATCCCTTTCTCTACTCTTTTGGTCTTCCTTCTTATTTTTTTAAATGGATGCACTCTGGATATATAAAATTAGAATGCATTGTTCCATATTCACAAATGCACCTAGCATAACTTGGTCAACTTTACAGTGGCACATGTCTGTAATCCCAGCAACTCAGAAGGCTGAGATGGAAGGACTGAAAGTTTGAGGCCAGCCTCAGTAACTTATTGAGACCCTGTCTCAAAAATAAATAAATAAAAAGTAAAATGGCTGGAGATTTAGCTTAGTGGTACAGCACCTCTGAATCCAGTCCCCAGTACTGCACACACCGTCTGTTTGCCAATCAATCTTTTCTTTTTTCTCACCCACACAAACCGGTTTGCCCTAGCTGAACTGGTTGGTCACTTTCAACTTTGCCTTGTGCCTTTCTACTCTACCCTTACCACTCACAACTTGCATCATCCTGGATTTCCCTCTCACAATTTATATCATCCTTCAAGGTCAATTTACATATATATATATATATATATATATATATATATATATATATACAATTTACATATATATATACAATTTACATATATATAGAGAGAGAGACCTTTATTTATTTATTTATTTATTTATTTTTATGTGGTGCTGAGGATTGAACCCAGTGCTTCACACACGCTAGGCAACACTCTATCACTGGGCCACAACCCCAGCCCTTAAGATCAAGTTTAAAAATAACTTTTTTTCCTGAGTATTTACTGCTCAACCCGACTGACCATGTCATCTTCTTTTTCTTAACACATACAAAGGTTTGTATCACCCAATTTGCTCTGAGCTTTTACCACCTTTTATTGCAATCTTTTGTGAACCTATCTTTTCAATTAAAATATAGGCTCTAGAGATGAAATGTTATCACATACTCAATTGGATTTCCCGCAGTCTCCATAGGACCAGGTTGCATGTGCATGTAAATGCATGTGCATGGAAGTATGTGTGGATGCATTTCATTCATGCAATAAATACTGATTATGCTCCTACCTGATCCCTGTGCCAGTTACTATAGATGGCCACCAGGACCTGGAGATAGATCAGTAAAAACAATTGACACAAGCCTGAGTCTTATGTAGTTGATACTCTAGTGAAGAATTTAGACAAGCACGTAATTAAAGTACAATGAAAACGTGTCACATGTCGTGTGTCACGTAATGAGGTCTGTAGGAGTGAAGGGGAAAAATAACTTTCCCAGACTTGAATACAGGTGATAGAAGGGGAGAATCAGAGGATAGATTGGAGTCTTTGACGTTAAGAGGAATGTGATCCTTCTAGAGAAATAGGAATGTATGTGAGAGAGGTCCAAATAAAGAAGGAGCCTAGGTCACTTGCTAAACTGAAGTCTACAGTAGAGTGTAGCCAGAATGAGGAGCAGGGGAGCAGGTGGGCAGCACAGGGATGCTGTTAAGTAAGAAGGAAGAATTTCAGGACAGATGAAATAGCCAATCCAATCACATGCTGCCAAGAAAATAAATGAGATAAAGACTGAGAAATGTCTATTGGATTCAGTGTAGAGAGACCTTGGATGACTGACAAAATAGTTTCAAAGGTATGGTAGCCTTGAAACAAAATTCTTGAGTACTGGGGGAAATAAGTAAAGGAGGAGGAAGTGAGAAGATGGTGTAGATAATGCTTGTATTATGGTGTACCATGAAGAGGAAGAGAGACAAGGGAGAAGAGGGTTTAATGGAAACATTTTGATTCAGAAAACATGTAGAAGACTTGAGGGGGTAAAAATCTAAGGGGAAAGAGCCAAAAACAAGAAGAAATTGATGTTCCAGGCTATGGGAGTAACCAGCAAGTCAAAGTCACTTAGAGGGTGGGAAGCAACGAGATGCAGGGCACAGAAGGAGTGAGGCAATAAGTCGTGAGTCTGCCTCCATCCCAAGGAGGGGGGATGGGAACAGAATGAGGCGGGATGCACAGGAATGTCTGCCTTGGCTGATATGAAGTTGAAGAACTAACACGTTCTCTTTATTATCCCTGCTTCAACAGACTCACTCTCATGCCTGAAAGTGTCATATTTCTTTCCAAGGCTGATACTGGATAGACCTAAAACATTCTATGACTTTCCATCTGAACTAGAAAGAACTAGCAAAGAATGAGCCAAAATACATTTAGTTGAGAGTAGGCAAAGTAGGTTCCATGAAAAGGCTTCGCCACTCACCCTAACCTCCCATCATCTGGAGAGGCCCAGGAGTCATTTATGATGAGACTCAGGACACTTAGCATATTCCAGTCCAACCTAGAACAATGTTGCTCTTCAAGTTTTCCCATCCAGGGATTGACTGGAGTCTCACAGTCGGTGCTAAAAGTTCAGTATACTGTTGTAGTCAAAAGGAGGTTGTGGGAGCAGCATGAGGCTGTTTCCAGAAGTACAGTCCAGCTCAGCAGCAGTTTTTTTTTTAATTTATTCTTTTTAGATATACATGACAGTAGAGTGTATTTTGACGTATCATACATACATGGCAGATAACTTTCCATTCTTGTGGTTGTACATGATGTAGAGTTTCACTGGTCATGTATTCATATATGAACATAGGAAAGTTACGTCCAGTTCAATCTACTGTCTTTCCTATTCCCATCCTCCTCCCTTCCCTTCATTCCCCTTTGTCTAATCCACTAAACTTCTATTCTTCCTCACCTCACCCCACCTTATTATGTCTTAGTATCTGCATATCAGAAAGAAAATTTGGCTTTTTGTTTTTGGGGATTGGCTTATTTCACTTAGCATGATAATCTCCAGATCCATCCACTTACCAGCAAAAGTCATAAAGTCATTCTTTTTCATGGCTGAGTAATATTCTATTGTGTAGCTATAACAGTTTTTTTTTATCCATTCATCTGTTGAAGGGCACCTAGGTTGGTGCCACAGTTTAGCTATGAATTGCAGCTCAAAAGTCTTTCACTTTACATGTACAAGAGTCAGTGAGGGAATTTGTTTAAAATGCCTAGTTCCTGAGCGCACATCCAGAATTACTAATTCAAACAGAATGGAAGAGCCCAGGAATTTCCACTTTATACTACTACCCCAACCAAAGGCAGATGGTTTTTCCTTGAACAGAGTCTGGTAATGAGAAATAGAAAAAGGTGGGCAGAAAGGCAGGCCAACTCAGCCCACTACTCAGCCTGCTTCTCTAGGTACTGGTAAGATTCTAATTCTTCACAAAACACAGCTGGCAGAGAGGGATAATGAGAGAGGGTGGGGCACCACAGACCTCAGTATCATGGCCAATAAACTAGTGATCACAACAACTTAAGGAAAAATAGAAATCAATCTACAAGATAATACTGCTTTTTAATACACAGTTGTTTGTTCCCTTCAGACATTGGTGGCCAGCCAAACTAGCTTTGTATGTCCTTTGGTCCTTTGTTCATGAGAATGGAGGCAATAATAACCCATCAAGATGTTCTCTCATTGGTTCCAGGATTAAAAATGACTGAGCATAATAATTGGGATCAACCCTGGTGTGAAGCTGGGACTAGCAGGGATGACAGATGCTGTCACACTCGACCCATTACGGATCTTCCCATTTCCACTGGAATTTGCAACATCAATTTTCTCATTTATATTTCTTCCACATCCAAGTCTCCTTTGTCTGCAAATGTGTTCGAATATACTCACCTTGGCAAGAAAAAAAAATTCTCATCTCTGTTCTCACAGAGCTCTCGTCCCATCTTTTGCCAGAAGCCACTGGACGGCATGTAGTTACAGTTACCTTAGTTCCTCCACTTCTCATTTTCTCTCTAATCTAGTATTTCTCAAAATGTGGTTTGCCTCAGACTCTTCAGCGATGCTTATTAAACATGAAGATGCCTATGTCTCCCTCCACAGCTGCCAAATGAGAGTTGTTTTGACAAGACTCCCAGGTTACTCACAGATACTAAAGCTGAGAACAAGCACCATTATATTCTAGATTCTACTCTCCATAACGCCAAAGACACTGTTTCTCCAGGCTCATTGATGACCTTTAAACAACCAGATCACCTGATTCTCACTCATGCTGTGCACTGATAGATCTCTGTGTTTTTGGCTTCTAGGATAAACAAGTGTTTTCTTTTTCAACTTCTGGGGTTATTCTCCTGCCATCTCCTTCCCTGGCTTCTCTTTCTCAGTACCTCATGGGTCTCCTCTTCCTTTATAAACTCCTCCTGGGTGAGGTCTTCCTCGCTCAAATTCATGTCCAGCAACTGTCTGATTCTCTGCCCCTGTGAAATCTCTGTCCCTGTTGTTGATGTATCGTTTTCCTGCTCCTCCATCCTAAGGGAACCAGAGCTCCCATTGTCGTAACAATGAACCAAGCACTTGAACCAAGCACTTCCAAAGCAGTCCTCTTCTAACTCCCCCCGCCTAAGACACGTCTTGACTAATTGATGTAGACAAAATATTCCAAGTTCCTGAATGCTAGATTTTCTCCCAAAGTGGGAGAAATGGTCCCCAACAAACCATGTCTCCTGATATCTGTCCCCAGCATTAACGTCCTTCACAATCAATATGGCTGACCCTGACTCATTTTGATCAGTAGAGTGTGGCAGAAGTCACACAGTAACTTCTGACACAGGACTTATGAGATTTTCAAATTCTGCTTGATGTTGTTTGGCTTGGATATTTTTTTTATAAACCTAATTGCCTGATCTGAGGAAGAAGCACTCCTGTGAACTGGCCTCTGAAATTCCTTCTACCCAGCCTCTCAGAATTTCATGGTAGCTAGGATTATAAGGAATTTCATTTCTGCCTTTAGGAATCAGAAATGCATAGATACATCTTTACTTACCAAAGTGGAATCACAATCTCTTCTACCGTCCACTAGGGAATTCAACCAAGAATTGGTTGCAATCCATCACTTGCCAAGGGCTCACTCAAGATCCAGGATATTTAAGTGATACATAACACTATTTTATTCACTCGTTTTAAATTTATAAAACATATAATACCCAGACTATACCTAGGCCTTACAGAACAAAAGAAATGAAGCAAGAACCCTGACCTGTAATATCTCCTTGTCTTGTAAGAAGTCATAATAGAAATAAAAATTACAATGTAACATTAAATAGCTGATTCAGAATAGCACAAGGAAGGATGTAATTCTGTAGGGCATGGAGATAGGAATGCTAGTTTGAAAAGCACTTACATAGAAGATAATATATTAGCAATGTTCAAAGGGCAAAAAGAAAAAGAAAAATTATAAGAACATTCCAGATACAGAACACAGTATTTACAAAATCATGGACACATAGGAAGGAATAAGGCTAAGGAAGCAGCCAGTGGGTTATTCAAGGCTTCCTGTATCCTAAGGAATATAGAATCCAGCATGGACTAGTGATTTAAAATCTGATAAATTTGGTATTAAATATCTACTCTACCCCTTACTAGTCTATAGGAAAATGTAAATTACTGAAACTGCCTGGTTGCTCTGTCTCTCCATCTATTAACATAGTAATAGCCAGGCGCAGCTGCATATACCTGTAACCTCATCAGCTCCGGAGGCTGAGGCAGGAAGATCACGAGTTCAAAGGCTGCCTCAGCAAAAGCAAGGTGCTAAGCAATGCAGTGAGACTCTGTCACTAAATAAAATACAAAATAGGGCTGAGGATATGGCTCAGTGAGTTCAATCCCCAATACCAAAAATAAAAACAAACAAACAAACAAAACATAGTAATAATTTTCTCCTCTTTTAATTCAATGCACATAATTTGAATAAGACATATGGTACCTGTCTTCAGAGAGCTTATAGCTAATATTGCTCTGAGAATTCCATCAAGTTGTTAATATGCCTAGCATCGTACCCAGCACAGAGAAGAAACTGTAACCACCATTAATAACTTAATGAGATTAATTTTAATGAGGTTGTATCATGCAAGGGCTAGAAAATTCATCTTTCAACAGGAAAGATGTCCAACTTAACAAATGTTGGACAACCATAGTCTCCACCATGTTCTCCTATAAATGCCTTGATATCACAGCTATAAGGCTTTTTAGGATAATTAACAAAATGTTTATCAATAAGCTGTTTAATTTTGTTTCCAACACTTATGTAAGCAGAAGTTTCTCTTTTTAAGTAACCCTACTAAAATGCTGTGAAATTAATGTTCTGCCAAGGCATTAAAAGCATTTTTTAGTCTCCCTGATTCAAAACCACTAATCTGGAGAAAGTTATTTAAGCTATCTGTGGCTTGATTTCCTCACCTATAGAATAGCAGCAAAATGCCTACTTCACAGGTTGCTGTAAAAATCTAAAACAAAGAGAAAAATCTTTAAGCCTAGTAAGTGCTAAAAAATAACAATAACATAAATTCTTATCGTACACTTTTCAGAAAAATGGCAGTTTTATTGTACTTTAAGGACTGCATGAGACAAAAAGCTACACAACTATTTTTGACAACTTTTTACTAATATCTGAAACAGTAAAGTCAAGAAAAATATTTGGAACTATTTACAGCTAGAATGGCTGCAAGTGAATACATTCTCTTCTGTTCCAAACAGTGTAAGACTAGTCCATCTAAAAGTAAAATCACACTGATATAAGGTGACTGACTCATAGTGGGGTAGGGAGGGGGAGCATGGGAGAAATATATGAACTCTAGATAGGGCAGAGAGAGGGGGGTGGGAGGGGAAGGGAGGGGGCAGGGGGTTAGCAATGATGGTGGAATGTGATGGACGCCATTATCCAAAGTACATGTATGAAGACACAAATTGTTGTGAACATACTTTATATACAACCAGAGGAATGAAAAATTGTGCTCTATATGTGTAATGTGAATTGTAATGCATTCTGCTGTCATTTTTTTAAAAAAAATCAATTTAAAAAAGTAGAACCAAATAATCTCTAGTGACCCCTATAAACTGTGGATTATAAGAAACAATTATTTCATGCTTTAACTACCAAATGATACAGAAAGACTATTTTTTCTCATGTCTTTTAAGAACAAATAGCTAGGTCGGGCTTGATGGCGCATACCTGTGATCCCAGCAGCTCAGGAGGCTGAGGAAGAAGGATCAAGAGTTCAAAGCCAGCCTTGGCAACTTAGTGAAGCCCTGAGCAATTTAGTGAGACCCTATCTCTAAATAAAATACAAAATAGGGCTAGGGACGTGGCTCAGTGGTAGAGTGCCCCGATGCCCCTGAATTTAAAAATAAATAAATAACAAATAGCTAAAAATGTAGCTTCCAGAATGAAGTCAACGCATGCTTTAAGTCAACAGGCGAAAAGCCATGAGCATATTTACAGCTGTGAATGCACAGACATGTGTAGACGCCGTACAGGCCTGAGACGGATCCTCTCCTGCAAATCCTTCTATATAAGGATGCAAACGTGCTTCTGCTCTGTTCCTAATTTTCACCGTACTCATTTTTTTCTCATCTTCTTTTCATTGCCATCAACATCAACCTCATCAACTCATCAAAAAACACTATTAATACCTGAGCTGGGAACCACGTTGCGCAGCATACAAAGTGCACTGAGCTTCCAGATTAAACAAGTAATTATACAAATGCCCTTTAGTGCACATTTACCAGCATAAAATCTGCATGAGGGGAAAATAGCCAAGTAAGCCAAAGTTATACGTTTCTAAACACAAACACATCACCTGAGTTAAAAAGAAGAGGCTTAATGAAAATAAACAGAGCTTTAAAAGAGAGATTTAAAGCCTAAATGCAGCTTAAGACAAGTTGTGACTTTACGATATCACATAAGAGTGGCTTCACACACCTTAACGGACAGGAAGGGACCCTCTTTGGTGCCACGTTGAGATAATCCTCTGTCTTTAAGAAATATTTTTTAAGTGGGGGAAAAAAAGTATTTCTACAAACATAAAAATCCTAAGCAATTTCTGTGTTGTGTTCTTTCATTGTATTTAACTTCACTGTTCTAGGAACAGAACTGTGGTTTTTAAAAAATGGAAAGAGAATGTACTGAAATCCTGAAATATCTAACCTCTGCAGAATGTTCAAGTGCAGCCTAGGGGTCCAAAAGGTTTCCTACCTAAGATGCCCCCCTCCTCCCCCCACATCACCAACACAGCCAAATTCTTGTATGGCCCTGCACAGCCAGACAGACTGATTAGAAAGATAACAAACAATACTACATAAAGATTAGCAAAAGATAATATATTAAGGATACCATGTAGATTGTCCCAGACACCAAAACTTTAATGTTTGCATTTTCTTTATCCTGAAGTTTTATGATGAGTAAATGGACAATTTTTATGATGCTTTTTCTGTTGGAATTTTTTTTCCCCAGGCTGGAGATGGAACCCAGGGCTTTATGCATGCTAGGCAAGGGCTCCACCACTGAGCTGTATCCCCAGTTCCCTTATAATGCTTTTTGAAGTAATGAGTACACCTAGTGGACTAACAACTCTGCTTATGCATGTACTACAAATACCTGCATTCTAGATTCTCACCAGAGACTATAATAAATTCATCACCATTTTAAAGAAATTCATCACCATTTTTTTTGTGTGTGTGTGTGCCAAAATGCTGATGTGTGTGTATGTGCATGAACGCTCAGAACTGTTACCCTTGTAATTTAAAAACTTCCCTAAATCACAATAATATATGCTTAAGAGAGACCTGAAAAATAAAAGCTCCTTCAAGTTGAACAAAGCTGCAGTTATTCTGAAAGAATTCTGAGCATTGTTTTCATGGTTTCTTAGTAAATGTGATTTAAAAAATTATTAATAAACTTTTCTTGGTTAATTAGTAAATGTGATTTCTAGGTTTATTCATCATTCACATTTTTCTTCAGAATTAGACTGGACATCTAAGAACTTCCAGAAAGATCCTGGTGGAATCACAGAATTGGAGGAAGGTAGGATGAATCTTCAAGAGAATGGGATGAAGTTGGGGAAACTGGGGGAAGACAGCAGAAGACGGAGGGTCATTCCTTTCTCTTCTATTTTACCCTTTTTCTCCATTCTCACATGCCCTTTCACTTTGACCTTGGATAATTCATGTCAACCATCACCTCTTGCCCAGCTTGGTAAAGCCACAGATTTGGCACCTGCCTCCCTCTCTCTGGGTAGAGCAGCTTAAAAGTTCAGTAAAAGATGGTAAATCTCTCTTCTTTAAGTAAGAAAAAGAGGGGAGAATTTCTGGAATTTGGCACTGACATTCATACCATCATTTTAATATAATAGTGCAGCCATTCAGTAGAAAACCAGATTCTCACATGGACCTTTCCAATCCTGGAGTATTGCCAGAATAACCATTGCTCATTGATTCTTTTTTTTTTTTTTTTCCTTTTCCACCCATTCTTGCAGTGCTTATATTTAAATTCTTTCCTTGGATTAAGCCAGACCATTTGAAATATGACCACTTTCTTCCCACAGATTTTGGAGTTTGTGTTAATAGTTCTGAATTACGTTTTCATGCGCTCTCCCAGGTTTCCACTGAAGACTGAAGATCTTGCCATGAACATATGACATAAAATATGGGATTCTATGACTATATACAAAAGTATATACCTAGACATTCTTAAAATGTGAATTTGACTTTAATAGTTTCTGTTAGGACCTGAGATTCCACATGTCTATAACTAAAAATAACCTACACTGGAATGATGCTCCTCTGTTTTCCAATAAAGGTCACCTCCAGGGAAGGAGGCAGAAAAAGAGAAGGGAGAAGAAAGCACAAGTATACCTATAATATTTTATCTTTTATTTAAAAACTGGCTTGAAGCAGATTTTGAAAGATAATAAAATATTTCAGATCCAGAAACTGAGTTATATTTTATACATTACTTTTTGACATATTTGAAATATGGAATTCAAACTAAACATATAAAGAAGCCAGCATACAAAATTCACTAATTTATTTTAAGGAAGTTATTTAAAACACTGTCCTCCACAGCATTCAAGGAATATTGTGAACATAAATCACTTAAGGATTGTTAAAATGTTTATTTGATTTTAATAAGTTTGGGTGGGGCCTATGATTCCACAGTCTAATGAATTACAAAGTGATAAGGTCCAAGAATCGCAATGTGAGTAGCACTTTTTCACAGTATACCACAGGTTCACTTTGTGATGAAAGCACCAAAGAAATTTCTCAAAAGTCTTAACTTAAGGAAAAGTTATGCTTATCCTCAGTAGTTGGTTGATTTTTAGCTTGCGAATGATATACATCTTGTTTCCTTTGTTGCTGCAGCCACTAGTAAGCTCAAAGGCAACCTATCAAAGGTAAAATCTATCTTAGAAATTACACAATACTGTACGATACACATTCTTATCCACTAACTTACTCTAATTTTATTTTGCTAATCTTATTTTTCTTTTGTTATAGTTTTAACAACCATATGTTTTTTTCCATTGCTTCACATGTATGTGTGTGTGTTTATAAACTACCTCCTATCCTCTCAGCAGTGAGGTTTGGCATATGTAAATTAACACATAACAAGAAGATCACAGTTATGAGGGGCTTCACAGTCTAATGGAGGAAAAAAATGTGGAAAATTTAGATGGAGTATGTAGAACCATATAGGATTTGTAGGAGGAACTATCTCTTCCTGCATGAGAGTACCTGAAATATTATTGCTTCTAGTACCACTCTTCTCACTAATATTCCCAGTCACAGTTATGCTAATGATCACTATCTACCATGTGCCCAGCACTGAGCAGGGTATTCCATTTCCTTTACCCTTTTTATCTTTTATCACACATAATCCCACCTGATAAATCTGTGAGGATTTTATTATCATATTTCGAAGGTCCTGCAAGGTTTCTCATACAGCTGTAATCAGGACAGAGCAGCTTTAACCCTGGTGTCGCGGCACCACCAAGATCAGGCCTTCAGGGTCACACAGAAGACTCCCAGAAGCCTCATGAAGAAGAAAATGCTTGGTCTAAGACTTAAAGTTCCTAAAGGAAAGTCAAAAGTTTGAAAAGAATGAGTAGGAAAACAGAAAGAGGAGGAAGGAGTTACTCCAGATGGGGAAATGGTGGGCAAATAGGGAGAAAGGTAAAGAGGCAGAGTCAGTTTAAGACTAGCAGGTTCAGATTAGCAGTCATGAGGACCTTATGTTATGGTTTAGATATGAGGCGTCCCCCAAAAAAACTTATGTTTGAGACAATGCAAGAATGTTCAGAGGTGAAATGATTAGATTCCAAGAGTTATGACCTAATCGATAAATTAATCCGCTGATAATGGATTAACCGGGTGGTACCTGTAGACGAGTAGGGGATGGCTGGGAGAGGTAGGTCACTGGGAACGTGCCTTTCGAGGTTACATTCTGTCCTCAGGGAAGAGAGCTTCTCTGCCTACTGATTGCCACGTCCTGAGCTGCTTTCCTTCACCACACTCTTCTCCCATGATGGTCTGCCTTACCTGGGGCTCAGAGCTATGGAGTTGGCCTTCTAGGACGGATCTCTCTGGAACCATAAGTGAGGAATAAACTCTTAAGTTGTTCTTTTCAGGTCTTTTGGTCACAGTGATGAAAAAGTTGACTAAAATACCTTGTTTGTAGGGAGGGGGAGGCAGATGAGGTAGGAGTCACACTTCAAAGAGACCTGTACACCCTGCAGAGAAAGTAGATATTCACCTGTAAACAATGAACAACTGTAAGAAGACGTCAGCTATGAAGGCAAGAAGATTTAACTCTGTGTTTGAAAGTGTCACTTTCATGGTGGTGTGGAAGATGGACTTCAGGAAAACAAGGAGCGAGGGAGGGAGATGACCAGAGGCACTTGCCATAGTTTGGGTGAGTGTCCAAACTGAAGGAAAGGCCAATGGTGTTAGAGAAAAGGGTTTATTTGAAAGGTTTTCAGAAACCAGATTCTTTAAGGCTTAGTATGATTTAAATATGTGGATTGAAAAACAGGGAAAGGCCAAGATTGAACACACCATCCATGTTCCTGGCTTAAGACACTGCGTGGACAGCAATGACTGACCAGGTGGGACAGGTGAGGGAGAGATGAAAAGATGCCCTGTTTTAAGGTATTAGTAGGAACATGAACATGAAAAGATAGAGCCAAGAGGCATAGATACTGCATCAAGTGCATGTTTGTGGTCACAAAAACTACAGGAATGAAAAGTTCCTCAGTAGGAATGCTTATAAAATGAGAAAGGGGCATAAAAGTGCCAATATTTAAGGTAAAAGTTGAGAAATAAAGACTTGGAAAAACGCACTGAGAAGGAAGAGCAGACTGTAGGAAGAAGATCTGAAGGAAATAATACCCCAGGAACCCCATGTGGGGAGAAGAGAAAATTTAATAATGTTCAATATGTTACAAGACCAATGTGATAAAGATTGAAAATACTGATTCTAAAATTATAATATCTCCTTTAACCTTAAAACAGAGGGATTCAGCAAAGTAACTGGTAGACAAAGTGGGTAGGGATGAAGACCTTGGAGAGAGCAGGGGCAGGCCATAATTTCAAGAATCTTGGTAGAAAAGTCAGCAATCTGGAAGAATCTGCCATAAGAGAGTAAGGCTGGTTAAGAGAGGAGAGGGTCAAAGGCACCTAAGGCAAGTGACAGATCCAGGAGCACTGATAGACATGGAGAAAAAGAAAAAAAAAAAGGAAGAATTTGGGAGAGATGGAAGGCCAAGTGGTTATTCTAAAAAAGTACAGAGGTGAAGACTTGTCCATGAGAGCATGCTCAAGGAATCAAAATCAAAGGTGAGACCACGGGGCTGGGCTACTTCTGTGGAGTCAAGTTGGAGGTATTAACGTCCATGAGGTGGAAGAGCTAGCTTAGCAATTGGTCTCTCTTGAGTTTTCACATAGATGCTGTTATTAAAAAGGACACGGGTTTGCTTGAGATTAGAGGTAGAACTGTCTGCAAGGAGGAAGTATGGAGAGGTTAGAAAAATGCTGACTATCCCAGCGGCTCAGGAGGCTGAGGCAGGAGAATCCTGAGTTCAAAGCCAGCCTCAGCAAGTTAGCAAGGTCCTAAGCAACTCAGTGAGACCTTGTCTCTGAATAAAATACAAGAAAAGGGCTGGGGATGTGGCTCAGTGATTAAGCATCACTGAGTTCAATCTCTGGTATAAATAAATAAATAAGTCGATAAATCTATCTATCTGACTTTTTTCCCAAGGCTGCAGAGAAGGGGAGGTAAAGAAAAAGCAGCATCTGCTCTTTACCATTATGAAGTGGTATCATGGAGGGTGGGATGAAGACAGGATGTTCTATGAAGTGATTGAGAAATATGCTTGTTAGTATGTGATTTGTCTCAACTTTAAAACCACCCTGCTATAATCTGATCTGTTATTCTGGGGCTAGATCTCTGCAGACTTTTTCTGCCTTGCCTGCTGCTCCCTGCTGAACTCTGACATTAGGGGGCACCAGAGGGAGGCTGGAAGGCTGGTGACTGAGAAGGGACTGAGTCCTCTTGCCTCTCTAGCAGGACCTCAGCAGTGGCTGCTTCAACCTGGCCGTGACTGGGGACTCCAGGGGCAGCAGGTGGCTCCAGTTTGTGGTATTCCCATACCCCCAGTCTGGCCTTATGGTTTCGACTCAGAAGCTTCAGCCCAGTCAGAGTCACCTCCTTTGAGTCTGATTTCACCCCTGCAGGGCTATTCTACCAAGCTTCTACACTGTCATAATCCCAAATTCATGTGGCTGTGACTTTATATATTGCATTTTTAGTGATGATTTTTCATAAACATAAAAATAACTTGAATACTTAAACATTTTAAGCCAAAAAAAAAGTTCACAGAATATGACCAGCTTTAAAAATTTTTCAAAATGTCTCCTCGTAAAGAGAAAATCTACAGAAATAAAGTAAATATTTGCAAACCATTCATCCAATGAGGGACTATTATCCAGAACATACAAGGATCTCAACAGCAATAATATCAATAATCAGATTTTAAAACGGACAAAAGACTTAAAGAAACATTTTTCAAAGGAAGACACACAAATGGCCAACAAGTATATGATCGTTAGGGAAATACAAATCCAAACCACAATGAAATATTAGAATCAAAAAGATGCAAAGTAAGTGCTGGGATACAGTTGTGCATACCTGTAATCCCAGCTACTTCAGAAGCTGAGGCAGGAGAATCAAAAGTTCTAGAACAGCCTAAGCAACTAAGTAAAAGCCTGTCTCTAAATAAATGAAAAACAAATAATAAGGGTTAGGGATGACCAGTGCGGCAGTGCACGCCTATAATCCCAGTGGCTCTGGAGGCTGAGGCAGGAGGATCTCAAGTTCAAAGTCAGTCTCAGCAACAAGTGAGGTGTTAAGCAATTCAGTGAGAACCTGTCTCTAAGTAAAATTACAAAAAATAGGGCTGGGGATGTGGCTCAGTGGTTGAGTGTCCTTCTTTGGTACTCAAAGTCGGGGGACTAGGAGTATAACTCAATCCTCAGAAGAGAAGAAAAAGAAGAAGAGGAGGAGGAAGAGGAAAAAGCAAAAGGAGAAAGAGAAGGAGAAGGAAGAGGAGGCAGAGGAGGGAAAAAGGAAGAGGAGGAGGAGAAATAAATGTTGGTGATGCAGAGAAAGGGGAACTCTAATTCTTTGCATAGTTGGTGGAAATGTAAATTAGTACATCCAGTATTAATAACAGTATATGAATGTTCCTCAAAAAAACTACAAATAGACCTACCATATGATCCATTCATCGCACTATAAGGCATATATCTGAAGAAAATGAAATCATTATTTTTTTAAATACTTGTATTCCCATGCTTATTATGGAACTATTTACTATAACCAAGAAATGGAACCAAGCAAGATGTTTATGAACAGATTATTTTAAAATGTGGCTTATATGCACAATTGAATAATATTCATCCATAAAAAAGAATGAACTTCTGTCTTTTGCGGCAATGTGAATTGAAGTGTAGGATTCCACGATATGCGAAATAAGCCACACGCAGAAAGATAGATACCACGTGTTCTCACTCATTTGGGGAAGCTAAAAAAAAGTCAATTTCACAGAAGAGAGAGAAACAGAGGTCATAAGACAGTGGTAAGAAGAGGGAAAGAGCAGAATAGAGGTTAAGGGGTACCAAAACATGGGTAGACATGAAGAACTAATTCTATAGCATAGTAGGGACATTACAGCTTACAGCAATTTATGATATATTTCAAAATATCTAGAAAATTCCAAAGATTCCCAACACATAGAAATGATAAGGAGATGGAAATGTTACCCTGATTTTTATTAATATTGTATACATTTATAAAATCACTATACTGTACCCCATAAATATATACAAATGTTACTTGGTTAAAAGCTTAAAAAAGAATTCTTAACATGTTAATACTTTGCATTTTTAAAGAGAAATATTAGAGTTGAAGGCCCTTTAAACCAACCTGAGATCACATTTCTCTCCCTTCCTTCCTCTACAGAGTTAATCAGTATCCTGAAATTAGCACATGTATTTCATATTCCTGGCTTTTGTTATGTAAATATTTACCTATAAACCATATATAATGTTTTGAGTTTTTTGAACATTATAAAACATCATATTTTTATTTTTATAAAAATATTTTATAAAATATTTTATTTAATTTTAAAGAAAGTTTTATGATTATGCCAACTATATTTTCATTTATTAGATTTTCTAGATTTCTAATTCACTCGTCTGGCTTAGTTTATAAGTGTCTGTTTTATAATTTCACCACATTTGTTTAGCCAATGATCAATGATGAATATTGACATTGTTCCATTTGTTCCTACTGGAATAAATATCTTTGTATTTTGCCTTTTATATAAAAGCCAGAGCAGAGAATGTGGCTGATCTTCTAATCACTGTCTCCATTTTCTAACATTTCCCTAAATGCATTTTTAGAGTAGGTGCACTCTCTTCTTTTCTAGAATGCCAAAATATTCTCTAAGGTTATTGCACCAAATTACATTCACATCAGCAGTACATAAATGTTTCTACTGTGCCACATCCTCACACTTGATATTCTCCAGACTTTTGAAATTTCTGCCAACCCAATAGATGTGAAATAATATCTCATTGTTTAATCCACATTTCATGGTTCTACACATATTTTGTCTGTGTCTTTATTTGTTTTGTTTTGCTATATTAGCCTGCCTCTTCTGTGAAGTCCTTGTTCATATCTTCACATAATTTTCTTTATCTAATTTTCAATTGGGTTGTATGTTTTTTTTTTCCCAAAATTCTTTATATATTAAATATTAATTCTTTGATTACTTATACATCTCAAGTATCTGGAAGAATCTTTAATTTTTACTGTTTTGATAGAATCCTTTAATACATTAAAATTATATTATCTTAATGCAATCATATCAAGCCTTTTCTTTTTGATACATGCTTTTTGAGCTTAAGAAATACTCTTCTTCATCAAATTTTTATTTTCTCAGACACTTTCTCTGAAAGATGCAAACTTCTGCTTTTCATATTGATACTTAACTCAGCTAGAATTGTATGGGCTTTTTCTCATATGCCTAAACTACTTATCCTAGTACCATTCTATTGAGTAGTTTATCACCCTTGGAATAGGTCTGCTCTATTCCAAGTCTCCATTTATGAAGGGTCTGTCTGGGGTCTCCCTTCTGGTGTATCCATCCATCCCCCATTTCAGAAACACTTCATCTTGGTCACTATAGACTTTTGGCACCATGCCTTCCTTATTCTTCTTCTTTAGAAATTGTTTTGGTTATTTTTTGTTCTTTTCTCTCCCATATGAATTTCAGGATCAGCTTGTAATCTTTTCACAAACCCTTACTAGAATTTTGAATTAAATTGAATATTTAAGTTCCCGAACAGACATGGTCCCATCTCATTCTCCAAACAAACCCAAAAGGTATCTTAGTTATTATTCTATATATATATATATATATATATGTATGTTTAGGAACTTGTCTGACATTATAGGGCAGGACTGGGATAAGACACTAGATTCCTAAGTGACACTGAATTTTGTGTTGAGTTTTTCTATCGACAGCAACTCACAGGCCGTGGTATGGACCTGCTCAATGCTTTGGTAATTTTAATTATAAGAGGCAAAAAAAGAAGTATACTATAAATAGAGGGGGGAAAAAAAGGCTAGTACTTTCTTTACCTGAACTGCAGTCTCTTTTCTAGTCCTGATCTCTCTTCCCTTCAGCTTGTCAAGTCTTTTATTTACATAAAATGGGGCTTTATTACATAGGTCAGAGCAGAGAGGGAACTGGCTTCCCCCCTCCTGCCCTGTGTTTTGAGTTAACTTGTATGCGGTTCTGGGATAACAACATAAAATTCTTGAAATGGACTCTGCTACTGTTTTTGGAAGATAGGCTTAGAAATATTTAAAGAATTTCCGTTTCAGAAACAGCTCCATAGAATGAATTCAAAAAAAAATGAATATCCAATTATGAGCAGAAGATGACCAAGAAAGGAAAGATTCTTAAAAGATAGCTATTTTAAGTATTTTACTTAGTTGAAATCTCTTCTAACAACAATTTGAAGATTTTTGTGTTTTTCACAAAGATATCTTAAAAACTAGGCCCAGATTTTACTTTGCTTCAATTTTAATTTTAAGCTCAAACACCACCCTAGCTAAAATTTATTTTAAAGAGAAATAATTTGGGAAAAAATGTGTATTAAAATAATAAAGTTTCCAATCAAACTATTAACTGTAAAATGTTAAAAAAAAGAATTTAATTCCGTTGACTTAACCCACTCAAAACTTTAATAGAATATAATATCATGCCTTGTGGTATTAAAAGGTGTTAATTAATTTGATTTTCTAATTATATTTTGTTTACTTTCATCTGTGAATCATGCTCTTTAAAATTGTATGATCTTTTGTTGAAACAGAAAACAAATCTTGCAAAGATATTATTGTTACTGCTATTAACTAAAATAGTTTGTAATTTGAAAGTTAAGTAGGAATTATTATTATGTAAATGTGTGTCAACCAAAAGGACAAATGACTGAAGAATTACCTGTTCTCCTCACCACCTCCTCCCTTAAATAGAACCCTAGGTTCACTGTGTGGGAACACTTCCAAGAGGAAAAATTCATTCTACTAAACATCTCTCACAGTAAGTAGCTATTGGTACCTCAGGACAGATTGAAGAAAAAGAAAGAGAAACAGGAAAAGGGGCAGACAGTTGGATTAGACTGCACTGTGTATATTAGTGATGGGTAGACTTCAAAAGACTTAGAGGTTCATTTTGGACAGGTGCCCAGAGATTCACAGGCTTACCCAAAACCTTCCATAACTTCTGATTTTAAAATTGAGCTAGAATTCTTTCGAGACCAGACTTTTGGTCTTCAGTCATATTCCACACCCATGGTCCTAAAAATAAATGCAAGCTCTGAAATTCTAAACTTTCTGATCCGGGAAAAATGAAGTACTTGTTTTAAATAGATAACTTTAAAAAAATGGGAAAAATGAAGTACTTGTTTTAAATAGATAACTTTAAAAAAAAACTACTATGTTTTGAAGTTTTCAGATAAAACTACAAAATATGTTTTGCCTAGAAGAGACAGAAACTTCTTAAAAATATATACCTGATATTGGAGTCCCATTTTAAATGATGTTGACAATAAAGCTTTTGAACAGATTTTTAGGAACAGGTGAAATCTTCATTTGAATTCTAATTCACCCATAAAGATTGGTAATGCTAGGTCCCCTACTAGCGTGAATCCTTATCCACTGATACCTGGTAAGTAGCAGCTGGAGAGACAGGCTGTCAGAAAGATCTCTATCAATACAGGTCTGTAGACCTGTAGAGATGAGAGAACCCATCTGGAAGAGGCAGAAAGGAATTTGTCTGTCACTCTGACTGCAGGGTCTTCTTTTAACTGAACACAGAGTTATCCTACAAGGAATATTATCATACTTTGGTTTAATTATCATGTGTCTAATTAAGTATGTCTCTCAAATGTCTCCTATCAGACTTATTATTACTAACAGCCTGCTCTGAAGATTACTTTTTCAAGGGTTTGAAAATGATTTTTCGGTACAAAGCATCAATTTCTGATATCAGCTACGGAACAAAATAAACTATTCCTCTGTCTGTGAATATGATTCTAAGCAAAGCATGGTTTTACTCTATTCTAGAAAAGAAGACATGGGACATGGACTGAATAAGCAGGAATGAAACAGACAAAATCGTTTTTAGCATGTTCACCACA
This sequence comes from Marmota flaviventris, assembly GCF_047511675.1. Lineage (NCBI taxonomy): Eukaryota > Metazoa > Chordata > Mammalia > Rodentia > Sciuridae > Marmota > Marmota flaviventris. The sequence continues at coordinate 86,890,184 of NC_092504.1, forward strand.
AGAATCCCCCTGAACAGAAGTTACACAGTGGTCATGGGAAGGACTGTTTTCATGTCTTCATTTATGAATGCAGAGCTTCCTATATTTTATATCAGATAGTAGGTGCTCCAATGTCTAATCAGTGTCAGATTGCATAAGGCTTTCTACTAGATATGAATAACAATGACTTTCCCATAGCGAGGAGTGCTGCATCAGAGACAAATAAATTTACAAATTATTATACGTACAGTTTTACTTGGCATTTGATAAATTTCAAGGGCTTTTAAGGAATAATACAGAATAACTAGCTATAATGATAGGTCCAAAGTTTCTCAATATCTGAGAAGCTATTATATTATTTTGATGTCAGTGTGCATTGTACTTGAAAATGTACAGTTCCTGTCCAAATAGCAGTAGCTTATTTAGAACCACTTGCTCTACTCTAATAAAAGTGTAAAAATTAGTAACAGTTGTTCCATTTCAATCGCATGCTGAAAGCAGATCCTCGACAGATAGGAAATCTGGAATAAGATCTACATCTCTTTATAGTTCTCTTCTAGGATTTTTTCAAAGCACAGCTCATTGAATATTTCAAACCATTTCTAACAAAGACAACACTTGTAATTTGAACTATTTTGTATCATTTTGTTCATACTTCTTAAGCTTCTCCATTCACTCTTCTCTTACTACTTACTTGATTTTTGAGTTTTCTTAACAATATAATTAATACTATAAAATGTAAGTCAAAAATCAATGCCATCTACTAACTCTACTAATTATTAGTGATGAATACTAAAAGAGGAACAAGAATAGCAAGCAGAAATTCATTCCATTGCTATCTTAATTGAAGGTATAATTTAAATACTTTTCTTCCCCAAACATTTTCCTAGATCAATTCATATATAATAACAAAATGAATAGATTTGAGCTTCATGTTCTATCTTCTAACCTAGCTTTAGACACTATGGCTGACTGAGAGTTAATGTGAAAAGTGAATAACAGACAAAAAATAAAAGCTATAAACTTATCCAAACTATTGAGAAAAATGATACCTTGCATTCAAGATATTCATTCACATGTTAGTTAATCATTTCTGAAACATCTACTATGTTCAGTGTTTACCTTAGGAATCTACTATGGGAAAATGTAATTGAACGTTCATGCATATTAAAATAATAAAGGTAAGCAAAAGAGTCATCTTTTAAACTGTGTTATTCTAAAACCATGAAATAAGTAGTGCGTTTGGTATTTGTCTGCAGTAAAAAAAATATTTTGAGAGTGTTAACACGTGTCCAAATTCATTGTTTTCATGTCCCACTGCCTAATTTGACACAAACAAGCTCCTATGTTCTTCAATAAAGGAAAAGGGGATTTGAGATGCATTTGATGAATTACAAAAGAGTAAACAATTAGAACCTCATACTTTTATCCAAAAAGCCTCAGATCAAGCCATGTCATAGTCTATATTTGCTTTAATTTATGGGATACATAATATATTCATCAGTAAATATCTTTGAATTTTCTTCCTAAAAAAGAAAAGACCACCATACTGAAATAATCAGTAGAAAAGTATCGGAAGCTACACCCCTTACATCAGTATTCAATTTAATGAACAACTTTCAAAAATCACAGGTACAACATCCTTATTAAAGAACATAACCATATAAACTGCTTTGGAAATTGGGTATTGACATGTTCATAATTTCTTACCTCTATATATTTAAATTAAGACTTCAATAAATAAACCAGTAAATGCATTTATTATTAAAAAGAAATTTCTTTAAAAATTCAAATCTTAACTTATTAAAAAATATAATAAAAGACTTTTTTGTACTTTAGTATGCAAGAATTAGATTGCTTGACCTCTCTTTTAATGACTTAATTAGCTGTACTAAAGCCCAGCTGGGCCTCTGCTGACAACATAGCTAGATATTTCAATCAAGCAGTGTTATGGAGAATAAGTAATAAATGCTACCTTGTCGCCATACAGTCCCAAACCATAGTGCATGCTGGTAATACTAAATTTGATCAGTATGCCTCATATTTCAATTAGTCGTGGTCTGAATCCCTAAAACTGTGTAATGTGTATGAATTCCTGATATCAGATACAGAGCCACAGGCTCCCACAGTTAGAAGCCATTGAGTTTGCTTTTATTAGCAGCCAATTAATGGCAAAAATCTGCATCGCTTTTAAAATTTATAACCCTCTCTTCCAGCTGCATCCACGGCTCCTGCTATACTGTATACAATCAGATCTATATCACTGTCGCAAGCCAAACAGCTGCAAACTGTATTCTGTCCACAGGAGTAAAAAATCCTTTCATACAGAAGCTTTTTTTAACCTCTTAGAAGTTCTTTTCAAAGCGCAGCAGCACTAGTCACTTTGCGACAATGAGCGATTTAATACAGAAAGAAAGAAATCTACACCAAGGTAACCTCTTGGGATGTGCTAGGTTTTCAAACGGAGTGAAACCCTACCACTCCGGCACCACACAAGGGCAAGCAAAGCCACTTCTCCTGACCAAGGCTAAGAAAATACAAACATATAAAACCTGACCCTCATGCAAAGTTAACCCATTGAAGCCTACATAGTCATTAAAACCAAGTGGTATTACACCAGTTTAATATTAAGTAGCTTACACGAAATTTTGATATTCAAATTTGTATGCCTGAAGTTTAGATGCTTGCCTAATAAAACATCTGTGGAGATCACATTCCCCATCAAGAGGCAGTTTATTGCATACCTGAAGATTTTGAGACATTATTTTTAGGAGCCAGACTCCTTCTGACATATGATAAGACAGGAAATTTAGATGTGATCAGATTTAGTAACAAAGCATAATTGCTTTATGTATTGCTAATGCTGCACTTTCAAGATTATTAAGGGAACAGTTCAGCCTTATGGTATTATATAGCTTAAGTTACCATATACATATTATTCTATGAAGCCTGAAATATGTTGCTATCTGTTCATCAAAATCTTATATAGAAGAAATAAAGTACAGAGTCTCTTCATTTGGTCTTCTAGAGAACAGTAAATTTAAAAATACACATTCCATATGTTGACATCTAGAAATATTTATTTATTCCTCTATTTAAGTAACATACGGCCTAACAGATAATTTACCTGGAAAAGGAGTGTGAAAAAATATTCACCAACTCTAATACATGGCAATAAAATGTAGTACTAGGATAATACAAACTGCTGCCATGGTTATTTAAAAGACAATAAAATCCTATTTTACAAAATTCAACTGCTAATAACCAGCATTCTTTTGGACAGCTTAAATACTGCAGTAAGACTCATAATGCCACTGTGAAATCATAAGCTAGTACTTCAAAGGTGTTGTATCTGTTACAAATTTAATCTTCACTGCTTTGTCACAACTGATTTCATCCCAGCGGCTTGGAGATGCAGCATAACAACATTTTTGTTGTCCTAGACAACCTGAACCAAACTGTTAAATACCTGTCTGATGCCCGAGAATGATTATCATAGTATTGCCTACGGAATCTCCAATCACCACCCTGAAAATGTGCAATTAGTCTATTCTAGTTAATAGAAGGGGAAAAGTATGCTGTACAATGTTGACAAATTGTAGACATTTTAATGATAGAGACAGAAATGCTGTGCTCTAGTGTATGAATGGCACAGTGTTGTGTTCATGGTATTTAAAATACTATTCTTTCTATAATACTTTATATGCATACATTTCACAATTATATAATAAAGTTTATATACATTTGAATCTCATGTGATTTTTTAAAATATTTCATGAAGAATCATGGATCTTAAAAAACCAGTATCCAGTGATTTCCAATTAAATACTGAATGTCTTTGTTTTTGAAATATCAGGTACCTGTAAAGCAAATGTCTCCCACTTCCTCCCAGGAATACATGGAACGGTGCTCAGTAGGAGCAGGGGACAGTGATGTTAAAAACTACACAGACTCCTGTTCATGAAGTTGCTAAGACAAGGGGTTAGGGGAGCAGGGCATAGGAGTTTAATTATAAAACATGCTAAATTTGACTCATCAGGGTCATTATGAAAATTTATAACTTTCAAAGGAGAATTTCAGGTCTATCTACTAGCACATGGATTTAGTATTTATGTACTGTCTGTAGAAGTGTATACATGAGGACCTGTCCCCCACGACAATGCTGCGTTGTTGTTACTGGACAAGCCAGTATTTTGTATTAGAAACCTTTTAAAATTGCTGATCCATTGCCTTCTCATTGAGCATCTTTGCCACATCATCAATCTGTATTGTTTAAATAATATTAGAAAATATCTCTCAATGAATATTTAATTACCAAGTACTATCGTTTAAATCTACCAACCAAGAAAAATAAATGCATAGGGAATTATATTTATTACAGTTCTCGAGAAACTACTGAGAATTCCAAAGTTCTGACTAAAGATCACTTTCTGTATGGAATACAGACCCTTATTACAACATTTATGCTAAACATGGAATAAATATGATCTGTATATCTTCAATGGATTCAACAGCTTAAGTGATGGTATGAGATAACTTCAAAAAAAAAAAGAGAATAGGTTTCTTTATATTAATACCCTGAAAAAAAGATTAATGAATAATAGTTAACATAGATATGAAAACTCATTTTACTGACAAATTAAGGAAAAACAGAATGTACAGATGATAAATATTCTACCCATATAATAAAAAATCACATTGTTTTGAGATTTCTTATTCCTATTGATATGCCACTTAAAATGATTTAATTTGAAACAAAAATGATGCAATTTAAACACATCTTTAACTGGCATGGGAGTAACACTATTAAACATATATTAAGTTGCCTGTATGCAATTCGCACTTGTGACTTTTCTCTGCCATTCATGAATTATGCAATTATCCCTAACTCATGGAAATGAAAGTGCATTAACTGCCCACTGTCATGTATTGTCTCTTTCTATGTCCTTGTGCACACATTTCCACAGTTCATTATTCATGGATGCATCTATGCAAGTGTAAATGTACACATATAATATGGAAATAGTCACATATGGATAAATAGCAAGTAGATACTTGTTTGTGAAGATATATATATAGATATATATATATATATAGATAGATATATATATATATACATATATATATATACTTGTTCCAAATAGCAAAATTTAACTAGGAACACCTCTATCCTTGTTATGGATGCCACATGGTAAACAAAACAGATGTCATCATTTTAAAGCAATAGCGGGAGTTCTTCACACATGAAGAGAAGATGTTGGTCTATAAGTCAGAAATCATGCCCTTTTATCTTAAACCACTTTTCCTAGCTTTTTTCCCCATTAAAAAGAAAAATACCCCTTTCAGCATTGATTAATATTTCACTAGAACACAATTCAGAAAATATTGTATCTGTGTTTCTCATCATTACCCTTTTTTCAAGCATGTTGATATAATTATAATGAAAGCAATTCATTCCTAAAAACAAAGATTGAAAATAAAAATTGTGGGAGAAATAAAAATTTGGTGTTTTCTTCACTGCCTATTATGGTCATGTGAGTTATTCCAACTTTAAATTAAATACCCTGACAATTTGCTGCTAGTGAGATATATTTTTCAGAGAGGTTCTCTGATTTTAGTCTAGGAAGCACTAGAAAGCGCTCATGTGCAATGACTTGTGATATAGGGAATAGTGAGGACTCTTCCTGATTTACATTAGTTCCAACATAAACAGAATTGGCCCCATTGAATAATTCTTTCTAATTAAATAGAATGAATTCTTATCAAATATATCCAGGTTTTTAATTTGTGCATAATAAAGTTTTTTTAGTGTTGCTTTAGGCAATAAAAGCAGGATTTAATGATTTAAGAAGGAAAAGTAAAATATTTTGTAGCACAGATTTTAATTTTACTGTAGATAATCAAATGCCATGTTCAGAATTTCTTATGAAGGCTATTTTAGCAAGATAACTCATTCAATGTAAACCATACCTACATAAAATTAATTGGAGCATTTTAAATAGAAAAACAATTATTCTAAAATTATCTATGCACAAATTCTTTGCTAAGTATTATTTAAAATTAAAATTGAAATAATGGGGGTTCGTGGAGCGATTTTATAAGTAAGTAAACAACTTTATTATATACTTAGGATATACTGAGGGTCACACCACATGCAATATTTTGATGAAAAATACTTTTCATGATTATATGTGCATTCTGATTTTTTTCAAAATTAAGTAAAAATCAACCATCTTTGTAATGCCTTCATATTTAGAAGAATATTAAATATTTTCAGTCAGTTAAGTTACATTTTGAATTCTGCTGCATTTCTCAATTTACAAGTAAATTTCATGATTCTCAGATATTATAGATATTGATACAACATAAGAGTTCTATAAGGCTTAATTAGAGCATGACTGAAAAGCTAAAAAGAAAAATGTCAGAAAGTACAGCTCTATTCAAAATTGGAAAGACAATAAAAATAAACAGGTGGAAATATTCCACATTTTAAGATGCATTAGTAGGAAATACTGTTCTTTCTAGGAGAAACTATTTAAAAGGTTGTTTCTGCTGAAGTATAACAGAAAGAAAATGTGTTAATCCCTAACACACTATAATTTTTATGCTTGTAAGTTGTAATTCACAGAAATACTTCTGCCAAGGCAATAAATATACCCAAGAACAATTTAGGATAAACATAAGTTTTCATTACTATACAGTATATTCACTGGCACCATAAATAAGGTGTGACCAGCAGAAGGCACTGTTACAATAAATATATACATACAGCTGCTCATTTACAAACTGGTTGGAAATTCTGACAAGTTTTACAAACTTTACACAGCACAAATATTCTTTTCATGTAGACATTAAGTTATAAATTTGTCCTGTAATTGCAAAGAAAAAACTCATTGCATAACTCCTTTTTTGTGTCATTTTTATTTGGATTGCAGCCCATTTACAATTTTATTACCCTCATTTTTAACTTACTTAATTCATAAAAGAATTATGTGGTCACACTTACCATCTTTAACACTGCATTTAAGGAATGTTGCTCTCTTGAGAAAAGACTCAGACTGCTGAAGTTAGACATAGATTCGTATAGAGCCTGCTTCCAAAGCAGCTTCTAGTTTCATTCTTATTAACCTTTCGAGGTTTGATCATAATTTGCTAGAGCATGCAGGCATGGTCTTTTAATGGAACTGCTTAGATGTATGAAAACACCTCTAATTAAATCTCTGTCAGACATACCCCTAACAATGTTGTTTAGTTTGTGTTCGTATACAAAATCTCTTGAATGCCTCTCCAAGTTTACAAAATCCATGTTAAAGGAGCCAGCATTGCAAAAAAATGTTACGGCATATGTTTGGATTTTTGTATTTCAGAGTCCTGACTACTTTATCTGAATTACAGATTTAGAGCTTTGTTATGTGTGATAGTTATGATAATATGATCACTAAAGGCACAGAGACAGGGAGACTCAAATCCCTTTGAAAATCCCTTTCTCTATTTCCTACAGCTGCTGCGGCAGTTTAATATCTGATAGAATGATGAAAAAGAACAGGCCGAACTCCAGTTTTAATAAAAATTTTAACAGGTCTACATATAGTTATGAAAAATGTTATTTGCAATGCCGATTTTTAATAAAATTTTCTTAAACCAAAGAAAAAATCCCCCAGGGGAACCTGATATGAATGTATTTTTCATATGTACTATTTAAGGCTCTTTAAAGGTTATGAAAGTGACTGATAAAATAAGTTCTATTCTATACAACACAAACCTGAATGCACTTGTACTTTTGCATTTTAATCAAATAAATAAGCAAAGCTTTCATTTTGTATATTGGATCAGAAACAAATATTATCATATTGCATAGTCAATTTTCATTGTTAGCAATAAAATTTCATATTATTAAATAATGGCATTTTTAAACAATTCAAAGCACTGCTAACATACACATCAAAGAGTTCTACGATCTACAAATGCATGCATCATGCTAAGAAATACTATATTTTCATAAAACTGAAATTTTGCTCCCTGTGTTTTATGAACTTGAGAAATTACATGGAATGTGAAAACATTTATTTTCACAAGAGAAAAATAAATATGTTAGGTATGATGAATGAAATATAATTTAATCCAAGAACTTCAGAACTTCTGAAGAGTCTCTATAAAATAGAACATACCAAATGGAAGGTCTCACATGCAGTGGCCTGGGAGAGTTCATCAGGATAACACTAACCTGGGAAACAGGGACAATAAGCTTAGTCCCCAAAGTGTCTCTCTCCACAGAAAATAGAAGCAAGTGTTTATAGGAGAGCAGGCAGAAATTTCAATTTACCTTTCTGACCTGTACCAATTGCAAAACCAGGAGGCTTTTAACTACCAAAATGCTGAGCACAAACAAGGGGTTCACTTTTAATCTTTAAACTGCGTGGACTGGCATTATCACCAGCAAAGCCCTGGTGTTCTACGCAAGCACTGATTGTCCAGCAGCACTGTCCTTGTTATTATTTCTGAAACCTTTTAAGTTCTAAGGAAGACTTTTTAATACCGTACATCATGTAAAATATATTAACATTTATTAAAAGAACTTGATAGACTTTTAGAATTAAAACTAGCTACACTAATACTAGATAACCATTCTATTCTTTACAGAGGGGCGGGCAAACTGGAACTATGAAGCACAGTCTTTATTTTATCCCTAAATAAATATTCACTTTTGAAAACATTAAATGTATTATGCAATGAAATGAGGAAAGTAAAGCATAGCCCACCTCATTACTTTCTCTGAGAATTGCAAGGTTGGAATATTGAGCCATCTTCTAAACCTTGTGGTCCTCCACAATTCCTAACACAGAATTGACAGCAGTTAGTTCATACCATATTTATAATCCCACAATGTAACATTTCTAAAAAGCTGGATTTACATTTCTAGAACCAAATCAAATTTGTTTATCTGTTTACTTGATATTTTCCTGTATTTTTAGTTAAAGAACTTTTTTTTAATGGGGTGAGGTGGGGGTTAGTGACCTTAATCAGGGGATTTGAAAAAAAATTGGTGGAATCAGGGTAACAAGAATGAATGAAAGAATAATTTATTGCTGTGACCATTTCCCTCCTTGATTTTTGTATTGGGATTACAGTGGATTATCCCCAATCAAATACTATTCATCAGATCCTTATAGATAACCATGATAATAACAAGAATAGGAGAGTAACTTTCTGAGATCATATCTGAAATGTAAATGTAAGCACTTGATTACAAAAGCTATGAGTAGACAAAAAATATGAGAAAAAAACACAGATCACTAAAATAAAGCTTTGACATTAAGTACATCTTTAATTTTCTACATCAAGAATTTTTATGCCATTTTAAGAAAGATATGTGATGTTAAATAAGAGAGCTTTCAAATTATAAAAAAAATTACAAGATGCTAGTTTAAATGTTGATTAAAGGAATTTCTCATTTTAAAATATTATAATAATTTATAAAATAAAAATTGAGGATTATTCCATTTTTCCAAAAATATTTCACAAGCTATACAGTGTTCTTAGAAAATAAGAAAGCTTATTTTAAAGTGCATGTTCAAGCCTTTAATGAAAGTACTCATTTAAAAAAAAAAAAATTAACACATACAGAGCCATTTGGCCACATCAAATGACATAGATCTTTTGTGTATCAAAATACCTATTCTAAAACAAATTGACATATTTTTATTCACATAAAATAAGACATTTACTTAAACATTAATAAGATTTATTTACTCTTGAAGGGCAAGGAAATACAGGAAATCCTCCCACCCTCCAAAAACTTCAAACACAGATAAATTATTAATTTTAACTGGAAACCATATAGAATTAATGTAACACTTATATTTAATGAGTAATTTAGCATTTTAACAAAATTCAGCAATATTCTCCTCCAAATTTTACTACAGTGTTTTGCCAGTGTGTTTGGGTTTTCAGTTTCACTCAGTCCCTAAATAAAACTCTTTATGTTTTAAAGAAATAAAGGGTGGTCTCTTCCTTCATGAATTTTGTATATAATAATTTTAATCTCTAATTTTATCTATATATCTAAAAGTATTTAAGAATGCAATATTGGGGGAGGGGTGTTATAACTACCTGAAAAGTTTAGGTTGCTATTTTTATTACCAAGAAATAAATAAAATAGTAAATGTTATCTAAAATTATTCTATTGCTTAACTTTCATAGTTTCCATACAAACCACTAGAGGCATTTCTAAGCCAAAGTGACCCTAACCATTGGTCTTCACAAAGCTTTTGCAAGCCTGACTGGAGATTTTTTTTTTAATTGATGGTGGAATAAATCACATTGAATACATGCATTCAGGAACCAACTACACAATATTTTTAAAGATAAACATATTTATATAAAGAGATGAGGGAGAAAATTCCTGAAAAAATACCTCTTTTATTCACTCAGGAATATGGAGTATTATCCATTTGAATATATCTTCATAACAAATTATGGTTATAAAAATTACTATAAATTATTGCACATTAATTAATTTCCAGTTTTTTATTTTCTCACTGGCCTTGATTTTTACTATCCTAAGGGTACCATATTATCATTAATTATATACTCTTATTTCATCAACTGTTTTTCAACCTTGTAGAATTTTCTCCAAGATTTTCAAACACCAAGAGCATCTGAGAGTCAATCTCTTTTTGTTGTTTTCATAATTTAAAATTATACCACCAGACAGCCTTTCTTTAAGAAAGCCAGGAAACTGGGAAAACAGATAAATTAGGATGCGATTATTCACATCACAAAGGAATTCACAGATGGCTTCATGTAAATAGGGAGCTCCCTATTTAAGTGTTTGTTTACAGATCATTAGCTACTTGACAAAGAGGCTACAGGGGCAGAAAAACTTAGAGCTCAAGTGTTGGGAGACACAGCCAATTGGAGATCAATCAGAAATGGAAGCAGCATGTGAATCAGAAAATGTGATTTCCTTCATATTCCTCTGTGTGTGTGTGTGTGTGTGTGTGTGTATGAGAGATAAAAGAGAAAGAGAATATGGCTATATGTGTAGATGTAAAATGTATGGATACATATACACACAGAGACACACCCTAAAGATACCTATTTTTAATGTAGAGTAAGACTCTGAACAAACTAGCTGGATTTCCTGAGTTTATTTTGGAGATTTAAAAATGATTCACAGATTTTTAAATGTATATTGTTTTAAAGTACATCCACTCATACAATATATGAAAAGTCTACCTTTAAGCTTTATAGTCTAATAATTGTCAGAAACTTCTTACTTTTCTTATACAAATTATTTGTATTCTTAGCACAACAAATTTACTAAATTTTACTGTGTACAAGGCATTTTGCAAAATGCTAAAGAAAAACAAAGCATAAGTCATGACAGAGAAAAAATATAATTTTAAGTGTTGCTTTCTAAAATGTGGGCATTAATGTTTACAGATTTGCTATTCGAAAATATTAAATTATAATGGATTACTATACAAAACTAATACCTTTGTTTTGATTGTAAAGATCATAGATCTGAGTCTCAAACCAGCTAGATATATCCTTGACTTGAGGTAAGTTTTGTCTCCAATAGATGTTCCCTCTCTTATTAAATTTTGAAGGAAATTTTTAAAATGCATATGGGGCAAGAGGAATAAAGATGAAAACATACAAATTCCTGTTAACTACCCTCCTGCTTTATTGTCAAGGCAAGCGTAATCTTTCAGTTATTAACTTTTAATGACCATCTGCCTCTTGAATATTGCCAAATAAAAGTTGAAACTTTTTGCTGAAAAATGAATGACAAGTAATTTCAAAGTTCTGGTTCTCTTAGACTTCTTTAATATTAAAAAAAAAGTTTTCAGATGTGAAAATTTTTGCAGAGATAGAGACTTGTTTGCATTATTTGGCTTGCTTAACATGCTCTGTCTCACTTCAATGCAATTCCAGAAGCATGTATTGATGGCTTCCTGCATTCTAATACTGGCTCGGCAGTTGGGCAATAAACTGTATACACAGATTGTGCTTTCCAAGAGTTTACCCATGTTATCTCATATTTCACTGTATATGATAATTAGTCATTTTTTAAATGATGTCCTGATAACAAACTTAGAAACCTTGTTGGATTTCTGAAATAAGTCCAAAAATTTTTAATGCTTTTGTTTATAATAAACTTTGATCTTAACACCCATGTTTTATATAAGGCTCTTAAACCAGTCTGGATAAACTAGAATAAAGAGAAATGCTAATGCACCATTAATTTTAAACTACATTAAATCAATTTTCCACCCACATTTTTAAAATAAATTCAGATTGCTAAAGTTTCTTATTTAGAACACAAAATTACATAGAGACGGAAGAAAGTCACCCCTTCTTTCAAGTGAGTAACTGGACTTTTAAAAATTGCTTTGAAGTCTAACTTGTGATACTTCATTTGGATTTGGGGAGGGAGGGTTAAAGAATAAAGCAAAGTTGTACAGAAAGAAGGAAAAGTGTAAAAGGGAGAAAAGGAAAACAAGTTTCTTATTACAGCTAAATCATTTCAGGAAAAAAAAAAAAGAGAGAGAGAGATGGATTTGGCAGTAACCACTAAGTCAAAGTATGATACACTAGAAAGACAATATAAGACAAACACATGTATTAAAGGTGGTACACCCCAAAGACAGAAAGCAATTCATAACATTCTAAATCTTTCTTACCACTCTTTTGGAATAGTTTCCTTTATTTCAACGTCATTTCATCCTGACATTCCATCACAAGCCAGGCATTCCATACAAGTAACAGTGTGTGGCACTAAATTCACAATAAGTATGATATATTTAAATACAAAAGAAAATCATAAACTCCACAAATCATGTAAAATAGTAAAAATGTAAACCTTGGACATTTTATTTAAGCTTCACAATAATAAATCTACATTTTAGGTACAAAAATTGACTGTCATGACCCCTAAATATATTTACTTCTTATACTATTACCTAGGCATTCACACGCAAAGCACGGTTATATCCTGAATATTTGGGAAGTGCTTAAATTAGGATAACAAACATAATTTTTTCAATGTGATACGTTAATGGTCACATAAGGATTTGCTTTTTAAAGAGATAAGTAACTGGCCTGGTTAGATTTCGTTTCACTGAGATAAAAATAAATAGTTTAAGGGCTCTTTTTTTAAAATAATAATAATAAGCCACAAATTAGTCAGACACAAACTATTTTGGTTTGCTTTTTTAATTTTCTGTTTTAGTATAAATTTGCAAGGACTGTTTTATACAATATAGCCTGCTAGAATGCTCACAACTGACACTGAAAGTTCCTGGGTCTTTCAAGAGTTTTATTCCTAGGAATACTGTGAAGTGGTACATGTACCTGAGAAAAATTTCCAGGACCTACAAGTTATCCTATCCAAGACTGCAAAAGCTGGGGATTATGGCTATCATTTCAAAAATACCGGAATAACTCGGTAACGAATTTTATTCTTTGGTATATTGGCAAAGAAATTTTTTAAATGAGGACCCCTGAAGATACAAAAATTTGGTTTAGTAATGTGAATTTTTAAAAATAGCCTCAGTATTAACTAGTGCCATTTAAACGAGAAATTTAAAATTGATGATTTTTTTAAAAGATTGGCTATTAAAAATATAATTTTGAATTGAAATAGTTTTCCTTAAAAGGTAGAAAAATACTTATGTAAATTTTTAAACAGTTTTTAAATAAACATTACATTTTAAATGAAAATTTACATTTTTTCAGGAAAACGATTTCAAACAGCCCTGTTTGCATTAACTTCTTTACCAAATTGAACATAGTAACTCATATTATGAAGTCTATTACTTTCTACCTGTTTCTAGCTAAAAACCAACTTCAAAAAGTGATAACACATCCTTTAATAACACAGGAAAGCACTTGCTGGTTCTGTGCCATCAGAACTGTTGGATTTTGTTCTGAACCATGCTGTGTGGTGTTTAAGGTCCCTGTGTGTCTCTGAACTGGTGACAAAAGTGGTGAGAAACTGAGGCATCTGCAACAATTGTGATCAACCATATGATACATTTGTCTAAAGAACACTTTATAATTTTATTCTTAAAAGTATGTATGCCTTGTATTTGTCCAATCAGAACAAAAAAATGGAGAAAAATATGTTTTGCATAAGAAAAAATGGTGGCATTATTTGCCTTTTAATCAATACACCAAGCATCAGATGAACACTCATATTTATTTTGAAGGAAACCAAAAGAAAAAATGATTATTTTCATTGACTGAAGAAATTTTTACTTAGAAAATCTTTTAGAGGGATGCTATTCGTGATATAAAGTTAGATTTCTATCATATCAAACATTTTTGTGATTGTAATAATTTTTTCTCCAGTTTAGTTATTGTATCACTAGTTTTTAACCCAGCTGTGTACACATTTCCTTTAAGTGTTTTTTTTAATTGATTAAAAAGTATTTGTATAATATGGTCACAATTTGATTCTTTTCTAATAATATTACCTGGTTTTATTCCCATATACCTAGTACTTTAATGAAACTAGTGTCATGAAGGTTTTGAATATTGATTTTGGCTCTTTCTTAAGAAAATATCAACTACAAAACGTAAATAACTGTTCTATATCTGAAAAAAATTTTGGCCTTAATGAATAGTTAAGGACACACTGATGTAAAATCATTCAATATTTAAAGAGAAGTTAGCAAAATAATAATTTAGGGTTAAAAATGGCTGGAATGGAAATGTCTAAATAATTTATTTAAAATTACTACAATTCTGTTTATATTTAAAGTGTCACTTCTGAGAAACCTTCAAAAAATAACACACAATTGTGGAGAGATGGTTGGTGGGTGAGCCGATTCAGGATCAAATCACAGTAACAACAATATTCAATGCCACTGAGCTTGGTTATGATATGTCTGTCTTCTCTTTTTCTGTGTAAGAGGATGTGGAAAGTGGTAGCTACAACAAGCCCTGTAACACTATCTATCAACAGGAGGCAGAAACATTCCAATTGAAGCATAATTAAAAGATGAGGTAGATGGATTAAATAGCGAGATTAGACAGAAGGATGGATGGATGGATGGATGGAGATGGATAGATTTAGACAGATAAATACATTTAAAGTTCTTTAATATTTAAAGTCCTGTTGTCGTTCTCTTAATTTTTTTTTTCTTTTCCCATAGAACCATCTCTTCCTTCATCATGCCTGAGTTTTGGTGATAAGGTAAAAGAAGACAATGGGCCGGGCAGAGAGAGATGTCTAAAGCAATGGATTACTGTATAGCAGTGGAAAGCAAAGGAAGAGAGATCTGTATTTTTGTAAAGGATCTCCAAGAGATCTATACCACAATTAAGGCTTCATCTGTCATGAATTGGTGCTTCATAAAATTTTCACTTTTTGCCTTGGTATCACAGGTGAGAGGATTCGCTCACCATATTTCTTTGTTCTGTCACCTGTCTCAGCGCTAAAGAGTTATATAACTATACTCGGGTTATAAATAGCCTATCAAAATGAATCTGCAAAATCAGAAAAATCACCTTAAAAGTTTTAGAAATGACTATTTTTTAATGCCAACTCTCATTTTATATGGAGAAAATCTTGAAATGCATTGTGTATTGATAATGGATACTAATACACACTTCACCTTGTGTAGGTTGGCTTTTTCCACAGACCTACTGAAGGCCTTGAGAAGGCCATGCTGCCATCACACAAGGGCCCATTAACTGATCTTATAATTTCACTTTATATTAGCAAGTTTTTTCCTCAAAATCATCACCATGATTCAAAACTGTATATAGCCTTGGGGAAATGTCTATAGAGACAGGCTTACAACAAATATCCTTAAATATTTTATTCCAATTTTTAAGAAAGTACAGCAATAAGAAAGGAAAACATCAGCAAGTTATAACATTCTTGTTTTTATATAAATGAATCAATTAGAACTAAAAGTCAACAGGCAAATTACGATGCCAAGAGATTCTCCTAAGAAGTTTATGAGACACAAAATCTCTCAGCTTTACTTTGTTAAATACATAAACACTGGATTACTGTGAAGGGAAAAAGTGCTATGAGAAATTATGGTTAGTCATAGAAAATGATGAAATATTTACACAAATCATATCCTCATTTTGTGCATGTTTTTATTGTAAGATGATAATTCCTTTGCCAGTTTTTTCTGAACATTTAAGATTAAGAAATACTTGGATTGACTGATAAGTATTTTTTTGCATAGAAATATGCAAAGTGATTAGAATAGTAGAAATTATTTGTTTATACCCACTAAAAAGTGAGATTAATTACTTTTTATTTAATTACCAAAATGCATGGTTATACACATCACCAAATATCTACTGATTTTAGATATAATAATTTAAATTATACTGTATTCTAGATTATATTTTATGTACATATGTCTAAACCATGACACATTAAAATGAGTATCAGGCATTCATCTTGGGGTAGACGACAACAAACTTATTGAAAATACTTATTATGTATATTATCTATCCTTCTCCACATAAGAGATTATATTAGAGATACATAACTTGGAGTATTTGGTAAGTGATAATGTGTCCCAAGAGGCCCTCTTTTCCTTTGCCTCTCTATCCTTCCTAAAGAAAATATTCAGGACTTACAAATAATATATTTAATGTTTTATACTATATTATAAGTTTGTTTTAGCAAGGTATTTCTAATAATTGATAATACAGTATTAATAAGATGCAAAAGTAAAAATACATACATCACATACACTTGTAGAACTAATAGTAGATACAAAATTATGTGCTTAAACATCTTAGCCTATTTTATTTCATATAGCATGATAGCATTATATGTTTACATACTTTCTTACTCCAGAGATTTAGAGACACTACGAATTAGTACCAATTTGTCCATTGAAATGGAACTATAGAGACTTCTCCATCCTTGGTTAGCCAAAAGGTTGTAGCCATAATCATCAATATGCCCATCATAAAGAGAAAATAATTTATATTTTAAAAATCTTTAAAAAATGATGTTTCCCATATTCCATTAATAGTGTGCTTAACATCCATTTCAGACATTTTTAATTGTCATATGTAACATTTTTTCACTATAAAAACACTTATTAAAGTGCTCAAGCATTCACTACAAATGAGAGATTTTATGCAAGATTTTCCTTTAAAAAATATCCATGTTTGGGGCTGGGGATGTGGCCCCCCTATAAACTGGATTCTATCTAACAACTGAAGGAGTCACAGAGATCATCTACTTCAACCTTCCTCGTATTTTCCAAACCAAAAAAAATGAGAGTTTAAAAGATAAATGACTAACACAAAATAAGACAATGAGTTTGTAACAAACCTAAACTGATTTGCTAACACTAAAATATTGCTAATGTTAATTGAACTTAAAGAATATGCGAGACACTGTATTGAGCCCTGGACCTGGATTAACACTCTATGGTAATAACAGAATTATCCCAGTTATTATTTCCATAATATTTTATATTGATGAATTACTGAAGTATGAGGATAAAAACCGAAGCATTTAAGAAGTTATTTTTTCTTAATTTTTTTATTGTTGGTTGTTCAAAACATTACAAATTTCTTGATATATCATATTTCACACTTTGATTCAAGTGGGTTATGAACTCCCATTTTTACCCCATATACAGATTGCAGAATCACATCAGTTACACATCCATTGATTTACATATTGCCATACTAGCGTCTGTTGTGTTCTGCTGCCTTTCCTATCCTCTACTATCCCCCCTCCCCTCCCCTCCCCTCCCCTCTTCTCTCTCTACCCCCTCTACTGTCATTCATTTCTCCCCCTTGTATTATTTTTCCCTTTCCCCTCACTTCCTCTTGTATGTACTTTTGTATAACCCTGAGGGTCTCCTTCCATTTCCATGCAATTTCCCTTCTCTCTCCCTTTCCCTCCCACCTCTCATCCCTATTTAATGTTAATCTTCTTCTCCTGCTCTTCGACCCTACTCTGTTCTTAGTTACTCTCCTTATATCAAAGAAGACATTTGGCATTTGGGTTTTTTAGGGATTGGCTGGCTTCACTTAACATAATCTGCTCTAATGCCATCCATTTCCCTGCAAATTCCATGATTTTGTCATTTTTTAATGCAGAGTAATACTCCATTTATAAAATTAAAACCTTTCTGTAATCAGACAAAACAAAGTATAAAGAAGTACTTGTCTGCAGATGGCAGGTTACTGCCTCGACTGACCTAGTCTCTCTTCTAGAATCAATATACTCAAGATTACAAACATAAATATTTAAATATATCTAACAAAACCCAAATTGTTTATGATGGATCAATACATGTGTTCATTTTTTCAAATAGTTCTAGTTTTTCTGTTGTACGCTTTCCTAACAATGATGAAAAAGAGTTTCTCATACAAAGCATATATTTTAGGCCTAAAGACTTATTTATATATTAAATTTGATTGGTGTGTTTTCCCCAAAATTACAAATTGGTTATTGACATTGAGTAACACATGACATTTATATTGTCATGAACCACATTATTATACAGTATGCAAAATAACCTCTTTATATATGAAACCATTCTTTGAAGCCCTAGCAACAAAACCTAATTTAAAGCCACAGAGCTAACAATTTTAAAATGAAGTATAGGATAGGAAATTCATCCAGATAGTTTTCTTGCTACTCAGTTTTATTACTTATTTCATAATTTCATACCCATTTTATAAATGTAAGTCAAATGCTTAGAAATTATATCTAATCCTAAAGTTTTCTTTATTTACTTTATATATTTATTTTGGTAAGAGAAAAAAAGGGTTCTTAGTTTTTTTCCAACATTACTGGATAATTTCCCCCCTTTGCCTGTATATCTGACCTGTTTAACTCTTGGTCACCATCAGTTTAGAATATAACACTCCACAAGCTAACCCTCTTAACTATATAACACTAAATCAGTGAAAACAACTACAAAACAATTGAAATTTGTTTTAAGTCTTCCTGTATCATTGAAGATATTTTTAAATACATGTTTAATGATGTAAACTGTGAATAAAAGAATAATTATATGTGGACTTTTTTAGAATACTTTATGTCACTTTACCTGAAATCATTAAAGGGAGGGTAAAGTACCTAGTTAAGGCTTTCCGTGTCGTATTTAGTCCATATTGTGGACAATATTGTCGCAGTTTGCAATCTTGATCCCAAGCGTAGCTCCTTTTTTTGCTGCAAGTTCTATACATCCCAGTCCATTGCCTTGCAACTTCCTTTTCTAGGAAGACACACTGACATCAAAGTTGGCCATAGTGAACTGGGGCTCTAGCTCAGTTGGTAGAATGCTTGCCTAGAATGTACAAGGTCCTGGGTTTCATCCTAGATAGATAGATAGATAGATAGATAGATAGATAGATAGATAGATAGATAAAATGTTGGTTGTATGACTTTCTCTGTGAACAAAATGTAATGCATCACTTCTAAGCAGAACTTCAGAAGGCAGTGCCTTTTTCTATCATTTCCTCTTCTTCCTACTGCCACAGAAATGTGTCCCCAAGAAGAGTGAATTCTTTAAGTTAGTCTCCAGGAGAAAACATGGAGCTGTTGCCACCAGTAGACAAAGAAACAACAACAAAAAAATCTCAGTCTGTATTGTTGAGATTTGGGGAATTTGTGTGAGTGTAACAAAACTTAACAAAATGTAACTGATAATATATATGCTCTATAAGATTGGTTGTGTTATATGGCTTGTATAAGAAGGAAACTGAGGCTCAGAGAAGTTAAACAAGTTTTCCCCCAAAATCGAGATTTGGAGTTTATAAGTAAAAATTCCTTTATGAGAGATTTTCTGTGTCTTGGTTTTCTTATCTGAAAAAAAAAAAAAAAAAAACTAGTAGTAATTTTTTTCTTATCTCTTACAGTTATACTTTAGAGGTGTTTTGGAGATTAAATGAGTTTATATATGTAAAATACTGAAGGCAGTATCTGGAAATAAATGTTAATTGTTGTTTTAATTATTATTGTTAGTTCCAGAGCTTACTACAAAATCACTTAGCCATTCTGAACATTATTTACTCATCTGTGGACTAGGGATAATAATACCCTTTTTATATATAGGGTTGTTGATGTAAATGACATACATGAGATTGCTTTCAAAGGTATTATTAAACTCATAACTTAACTATCATTTAACAAAACAATAGGCCATTGTCATAAAAATATATAACCATTATAAATGTACCAAGAATTTTCAAAAAAAAAAAAATTCTTCAAGAATCTCAGCTCTTCATTGTAATCAGATACCAACAAACTCATATGTGCAAAGAAACAGAAGAGTCTCTATATATGTGATGTCCCTATGGACTTTCTGGGATACTAGAAATGCTCTATATCTGCATAGTCTACTACATACCTACTAGTTATATGTGGACATTGAGCACCTGAAACATGTCTAGTACATCAGAGGAACTAATTTCTTAATTTATTCAATTTTAATTTATTTATATTTAAACAGTTACATGTAGCTAATGGCTACCATATTGGACAGCTCAACTCCAGAACTTAACATGTACATTAAAAATCTCAATAGTAACTATGCTTATGTTTGGATTAAGGCTTTGGAGTTTTCTTCCCACTCAACAAGAAGGTTCAAAAGAGGACAAAACCCAAGCAATTAAATATTTAGGTGATGGATATTCCAGAGAAAAATCTAAAGAATCACCTGTATACTGTGATGAGTTGGCTATAGATTGGTTTTCTCCAAATTTCAAATAGCAAGAAAATGAAGAAATTTGAAGTGAATAAAGCAAAGTTGTTTTCATAGGGCAAAGATCCTAAAGAGAGAAGAAACCTTGATGTAGCCTAGCAACTGACCTCTCAGAGCCAGCTACTCTGGTTTCAAAACCTGACTAAAGAGAAGCAACGCTCTGGATCATTCCCAGTGATCCCATCCTGGTCCACGTCTTAGTCAACTTTCACCTGGGCCACATCAGTCGATTGAAAATAGGTCTCCTGGGTTTTGTTCTAACCCCAGGCAGTCAATTCTTATGGCTACCTATGGGAGGGAGTAAGAGGTCAGAATCACAAACCTTATCATATAATCATACTCTGCTTGAAACCTATCAATGTCCTATCATTACTGTTAGAATAAAGTCCAACTTTTAGGTCCCACATCAGAAGCCCTCATCTCATGTCTCTTTCCCAACTCGTTTGTGATATCCCAACCACTCTGCCATTTTTTCAGTTCCATGATACCTCAAACTCTCTCTCCCCAGAGCCTTGTCATTGCTTCCCCTTCTTCCTGAGATACTCTTTTCACCCCTTCCTCTTGTACTGACTTGGTTAAACTCTACTTACCCTTCTAGTCTCAGCTTACTATCCTGACACAGAGAGGTCTCCCTTGAGCACTACTTTCACAGATCTCTCTCTCTCTCTCTCTCAATACCCACATCTCCTTCATGTCCCTTAATCCAATTTGTGACTCTTGCTCATTGTCTCCCCTGTCTCCCACACTATAATGAAGGGAGAAGTACATCCATATCATATCTGCGTTGTTCACTGCAATATTTTCAGCACTTAGCATACTCAATAAAGGTAGTGGATGACCCGATGAATGAACCACCTTTGGACTTGACTACTCTTGTTTCCTTCAAATACCCATTATTATCTTTCTCTGGGTCATCCTTAATATTTTGGCTACACTGATCTTTTCCCCTCATCTTCTAAGCATGCCGTTCCCCCTCTGGATTAGCCCTTTATTGTAAATCTGCCTCTTATATTTAAACGATGTACTCCTGTTCAAATGCCACTACTTTCCCTTCAGAGCCAAGTTTCCACAACTGACATCTTCCCGAAATATCCACTTATTCTTCATCCACTTGCAACTTGCTCCTTTAAGCTTTGCTATCTTCCCTATAATATATCAAATTACAGCCTCGAATTTTAACAATTTCCCATAATTTTCAAATTTAATAGCATATTCCACAATGGAAATCACCCAGAATCTCACCATATTAGGATTCTACTGGTCTCATTTTTCTCTATTCACTTCCAAATCTTACCACATGCATTCATATAGTTGTAATTAATGGTAATTTTTATATTATAGTGTGAAAATTTGCTGCCTTATCATTATATTTTTTATATGCAAGGATGTCCATTTTTCTGATGTGTTGATGTACTATAATTAAACTACTTTCACATAATTAGACTTACTGTGTCAGTCGACTTTGCATCTCTGGGATAACAACAACTTAGAGAAGGAAAAGTTTATTTGGGGCTAACAGTTTCAGAGGATCAGACCATGGATAGCCAACTTCATTGTTATGGGCCTGAGGTGAGGCAGAATATCATGGCAGATGACAGCCACTAGGCTGGTGGCAGCCAGGAAGCAGAGTGAGAGATCAAGGCACCAGAGACAAATATAAACACCAAGAGCATGCCCCAGTTATCTACTTCCTCCAGCCACACACTGATGGTAGCTCCATCCAGTACAGTAGACCTTTCAAATGTGGATTAATCCACTGATTCAGTT
This sequence comes from Marmota flaviventris, assembly GCF_047511675.1. NCBI lineage: Eukaryota > Metazoa > Chordata > Mammalia > Rodentia > Sciuridae > Marmota > Marmota flaviventris. The sequence goes on from NC_092504.1 coordinate 86,912,650, forward strand.
CAGTGCTCATAATCAGATCATTTCACTGTTGAACATTCCTGTGTGGTCTTACACATGAGCTTTTAGGGGATACCTCATATCCAAACCATAATGCTTACACAGGTTTTTCATTTTCTGTCCATTTAAAAAAATAGGAAGGATGTCTTTATGAACTTAATATTTCCCTGGTGTAGAGTTCATCCTTAAATTTCTAGGAACTGGGAATATGGAATAAAGGATATGATTATGCGATTGTTCTTGAAATGTACTATCAGATTTCCTTATGATTTTTTGAAATGTACTACCAATTTTCAGCATAAATCATTAAAATGTGAGCCCTCTTCACTCTCTTTTCACAGTGAGTTTTTCCCATTCCTGTCTCTCCTTGATCTTTCTACTGATTCCTTGGTCTTCCCCCCTTGAAAGCTTCTACTCCCTCAAAACTGTTATCACAACTCTTCTCAGCTGCTTTTATTTTCTCTACTACAGTTTTCTCCTCTCCCCAGCCGTGTACCGTGTATCTATTCTTATTATTCTTTCCGAAGACTCCCTTCTTCCAATTGCCTCTGCTCTTTAGGTATCAAATATTTATTACTAAAGTTTGCAAAATACTTTTTCTTTTTCTTCTTTTTCTTTCTTTCTTTCTTTCTTTTTTTTTTTTTTTTTTTTGCTTCCTTGTTTGATATACTTATGGGGGCAGCTTAATTTTAGTTTTCAAGACCCAATTTAATTTTAATGAGCAGTGAATAGATACCAATAATAAGAAATGGTATAGTTTATAAAATATATTATCCTAATCAGTGGAGAAATTAGATTAGGCAGGAAGTGCTCTAAAGCTTTTTTCTTGGATGTATCAATAAAAGGAATATAAAAATGAACTCAGAATTTTAAATGTCCGGTTTTTACTCAATTCACTGAAGTGATAGATACATAAATAAGTAGATATAGATTAAAAACTGCAGAGATCCCTTCCCCTTTACTGTAGACAAAAACATCACCTCTCTCTTGAGAACACAGCAGTCTAATGGGGCAAAAGGAAACTACTGAAACAGAGAGGGTCAGATAAATACAACATGCTGGAGAGTGTTCAAAGTCTGTGGGTATGGAATAGGGGCTTTGCTTGCCCTGCCCATGACTCATTCTCAAAAAATATCTGTTATCTATTATTTTTTTGCAGGGGGCAGAGAGGCCAGGGATTGAACTCAGGGGCCCTTGACCACTGAGCCACATCCCCAGCCTGATTTTTTATTTTATTAGAGACAGGGTCTCACTGAGTTGCTTAGTGCCTCACCATTGCTGAGGCTGGCTTTGAAGTCGAAATCCTCCTGCCTCAGCCTTCCAAGCCACTGGGATTACAGTTGTTATTTATTCTTGAGATGCCAAGATAAATGGAGGGTCCACAGAGCATATTAGAATGGGAATGACTAAAAAACATCCAGTTTATAGCTCCTTAACTTTAAACAGACTCATTCGCCAGAGTATGAGATCAGGAGCTCATAAGCAGGCACGCATGCGCAGGAAGTTACTAGGAAGGTGCGCAGCTGTAGAGCCAGCACAGGGCTGAGCTGGGTTGGGGTTCACAGCAGCATGAACCACGCGAGAGGCAAGACGGTGGAGAAGGAAGAGGTATTAGGGGCCTTTGAAGGTCTTAATCTATACCCAGAGGAGGGTGAGGGAGACCTTCAATCAGAAACTGAAACCAGTTACAATCAGAGAAATTACAGGAGCAAAAGCGATGATGGATGCAGCTATACATCCTGGGTGTTGCTCCATGAGATTTCTCTTTATCCTTACCCAAAACCCCTCTTTCGGAGTCTGTTTCTACTCCTGGGGACCAATCCATTCCTAAGAAGAGTATAAACCAGACACACTGATAACACTGAAATATTTTATAGAACAAAATATGCTATTAAAGAATATTTATGATTGAAAAATGATACAATTGAGATAAAGCAGAATATGATCTCAACTGTGTTAAACACACACACACTCACCTACAGAAGCAGAGCTTAGTTGCACAGACACGATTCACCCATCCACAGACATGTTTTCACAGGGTTCACACCATGGTGGGTGGTTAAGGCTTCTGTTTTGTTTCTATTTTTTAACTTACTAAATTAAATGGCCATTCAAATATTTCTTGCCTTCCTATTGGAAAGTGCCTTGAGCTGTGTATGTGCAGACCCTGGAGACCAGATGAGCGTGCTCATGATCTAGTCACTTAGATGACCGCTCAGCTACACATCGCCACCACCACGGTGTTGGTTTTGAACATCATGCAGTTTTAAATTACACTTATTCTTTGTCTCCTATATTTTAACGTATATCCACAGTGGACGACCAGAAAAGTACAGGCAACATAAGAAACACTGATATTGAAATGGGAATTAATGAGAAACAAACAAAAGAAAGAAAGATAATATTTCAAATTTGTATTAAGAGGATTTCCACCGAATCCATATGTTAAAATCACCCTACCAATATTTTTTCGATATTTCCAAAACAGAGAAAATATTGGAAAAATTATCTCAGGTTGACTTTCATTTACTGGAGGTTAAGACCTCCTATCTGCACATATTTTTTCTGCGTAGTGCTTGAAAATATCCTAACACTTTCTCCTTTATTTAGTCATATGAACAAAACCATGAAATTATGTTTGAATAGATCCATTTTATAAAGTGTAAAGGGGAAGACTTGGAAATACTAGCTAATAAAAACATGTTTTGTCTTTTTGATACCATCAACATAGATTTCAATCTATATTTTAATGTATATTTGGTCTCAAAACTATTATGTTATTTAAATATTTATTTGTCAACAAACCATATTTGTTCTTACACGATGGAAGTTAAGTAAAAGAATATGTTTCACCTGGCCAGATCGCTTAACACAAGTTTCTTGTTCTTTATCTGTACAAAGAAGGAATTGGTTGAGATGATCTTTTAAGGTCCCTTCCTGCTCCCAAATTCCATGATATTAGGAAAAAGGACCAGATCCAGCAAGTTCACACTGTTCTTCTATATAACAAATATAATTGTATAATCTCTCTTGAATTTTGCCCAATTTCCAGTCTCATGAGTTAGGGATAGATAGATGATAGAAAGACACAGATACAGACAAAAATGTAGATGTAGGGCCATAGAAAGAGCAATATATCTATGGTACTATGATAAGCCACTGTCAAAACTGGCATCAGGATCCATGTTTTCTGATACCTATGCTAGTGTTCCTATAATTATTACCATCATTAATGCATGTACCTATAAGCACATGTTGTTTTCCTTTTTATTTTTCTTCTCTAATTTTGCCTGTCCACATGCTCACATACATACCCACAACATTATGCCCTCTTCCTATTCCAAAGTAACCAATTTAACAGTACATCTTTCCATGCATTTTTCTATGCCAACATAAATACCAACACATTTGTACATGTGTACATCACTTGAACAGAATAATCAACCAAACAACACACCTATACATATGTGGGAGGATTTGGTAAAATTTGATTTCCAAGAGGAGATCAAATTTAAAAATGATTCAACAAATTTTCTTCACCATTAATATACTAGATAATTCTCCCAAATTCATGTTTAATGACTGCATAATATTTCATGATATTTGTGTGCCATTATTTATGGACACTGCCTTAATTTTTACTTATCTGCTCAAATGCCATAATGTCACCATTTATGAGTTATTAATGTTCTCATTCGTTAATGTTCTCTTTGAAAGTTAATATAGGTTCAAAATCCAAACTTGATTAATTATAACATTCTCCATAGACTTGTAGAGAAACTGAAGAGTCATTACTATTTACAAATGCAACATTTACTGTTTTATGTTTTTCTAGAATTTTTAAATTTTATAAAGTAAGGAAATTAATCATTTGGAATGAAAGATACCACTATATTTTGTCTACTGTTTAAATACTTAGAATCCATGTTTGTGCTGGCATATATAGCTTTATGCCCTTTGACAAATATCTTAACCTTCCTGCACTTCAGAACAGAGATGATAATATTACTTTCCTCATGAAACCATGGAGAGAATTTTTAAACTTTAAGACATCTATAAATATACATAGTACTTGTACGATGAACTTATTACATAGAACAGTGCCCAGTACCTAGTGAGCTCTCAGGGAGTGATGTCACTCACACTGTTAGTGACATTGTTATTACTACACTATAGCTCCATTTTTATGCATTTTTTTCAGGTAAGTAAAATTCCAGCGAGATTGTTTAAATCTCAACATATTTTTCATAAGCTTCTAATCATATGTGCTGGAAAAGAACTTTCAACATTCAAAACAGCTTATAATTAAAAGTACATCAAATGGCTCCCTTTGCAGCTTCATGGAGAAAAGTGAAATTCCCAAAGAGGTTGTAAGTTTTCAGCACTCCCACTAGAAAAAGAGAAATAGTTATAAGTACTTCCTCTGGAGGTTAACTGTGGCTGCCAACAGTCCAAAGAGTGGACATTTTGTTTACATCAGTTGCCATTCAGCAAATGCAAATTCAGCTCTCAGTCTGTTCCCTTCTGTCCTCAAATTTCATATGTTCAAGGATAATAGATGCTTCGAGTATATGAAGCCACCCACAGAACATGCAGCGCTTCGATAAAGTAGCTCCAACATTTGCCTGACAAGTGTCCTTAAAGAAGTTCCAGAAAAAAAGGAAAAAAAAAATCTTATTTGAGGTTGACTGTCTAGAATTTGCCAACTTTCAATAATGTGTGATGAAGAAAAGACATCACAAGAAGGGAAAGAAACGCACTACTTAATAACTAAATTGAACAAAATATTTCTTCCATATATAAAGTAATGATGTCATTCAAGACCCATTTTTTAGTGCTCCCCACTCCTTCCCCCACCCAAAACACAAACACCTGGACATCTGTTAAAGTACCACACCAAGAACACACACAAAATCCTGGATAGCAAAATGGTTCTTTTTTTGCTCTGGATGCTTGAATGTCTTTTCTTTGTGCCGGTTTGTGTGCTCAAGGAGAGTTACTTGAACTTGATCGTATGTTTCTTACTAGCTTTCTGAACACAGAGAAAGGCAGGCACTGATTACCAATCAAGATGCTCAGGTTCAAGCTCCCTGCCTCCCACTTAGCACTCTATCTACTCACCGGAAAATAATTTGTTTGAGCCAGGAAGGCTTACGGTTATTTATTCTTTATCCTTGATTTTTCAAAAAGCATCACCCACCCCCCCCACACACACACACACCAGTGACCCTCACTAAAAGCAGATAGCATTGAAGAAGGACAAAATTCTGATGCTGTGCTTACTTTTAGCAACTGTAGTAAAGCTTTTCCAGTGCTGGCCCTTGATCCTGCAGCTCATGTAGGCTCAGCATTCGGCAGTGCAAGGCAGCTTTAATCTAATTCTCACTTCATTTTTCCCCTGGCTTTCTCCTTAGGACAAGTCTCGGGGGGGGGGGGGGGGGGGGGGAGAAAAAGAAAAGAAAGAAAGAAGAAAGTCACAGGCCTGGCATGCCATAATACAAAAATGCACTGCTAATTACCACGGTTGTAATTCTTGATCCAGCCAAAATGCAGGTACACAATGACTTTACTTGGGGGCAGACTCTGCTTAACCCCTGCTTCGTTTTACCACCTCTTCAGCACGTTCCCTTGTCTTCAACAATGGTTTATCTCTTCAGGGTGATAACTGACTTGCTGTCCAAGAAAAAGAACCCCTCGGGAGGCATCCAGGTGAGGAGCACCAGAGCTGCTGATGGCCGAAACAGGTTTGGGATGGATCGTGACTTATTAGGAATAAAAAAAAAAAAAAAAAAGAAAGAAAGAAAGAAAGAAACCCAGCGTATTTCATTCTGGCTGTTTAAAAGACTTCATGAGGCTTAAAATGACAGCAGTGGACATCAGATGGTAGCAATCTGGTACCTTTCCTGTCAAGTGACAAGCTGTTCTAAAATCCAGAAGTGCTTTAGGTCCATTTTATAATGGAGCTAATATTTTTTTAAAAATTGGACACGTAACATTTGGTTCAGGAGAGCTTTGTAATGTACTTGGGAGAGTCATTTGCATGTGTTCCACCTATTTACAGTATTTTATATGGACTCAGCATTCATTAGGAAAAAAATGCTACTACCAACCATGACCAAGTATGAAGTCAGTGACTTTGCTGAATTAAAAAGGCCCTAGCAAGTGTACTTCTACCATAATTTAGTGCAAAAGTACTTCAGGGAGTTATTTCATACCTAAATTGGTCGTGCCTGCTCTAACCAACTTACCCCAGGATTTTCTTTTGAAATCTTCCATTTTTAATTAGGAATCATCTGAATTATCATGTAGGAGAGAGAGAAAGAAGGAAAAGGAAGGAAGAATGGATAGAGAGAAAAAGAACCTTCAAAATATCTCTAGAAGTAGTAGCCCTGTTCTTACCAACTTGGCTGTTTCCACCCTGGTCCAAGGCACCACCATCTTGGGCCTGACTTCATACAGTAGCCTACTAAGGTTCTCAGGGTTTCTACCCTGACCACTCTACTTTACCCGGGTAAAATAAAAATATAGATCCCTTTGTTTAAAAATATATGAAAGTAAATGTCATTGAAGTACAAAAATATAAAATGTTTTCCTTTCTTTCATGACATTCAGTTTGTCGTGGCATTTTTTTACTTGCTACTCAATATCATGCTTCCAAGGATGTGGGAATCCTCTCAAGGTGAGTGCAGACCCTGAAGGTGATGGAGCACCATCTCACACACAGAGCAGTGATCGCAGCACACCTCCACAAGGTGCTGCAGAAAGACAATCGCCCTTTCCCATGGACCTGCAACCCCAACCCATGGATGGGAGGTCCCCAAGGATATAAAGGAAGAGCCAAATATTTCCTGTGCTCACAAGAAAGGAAAGGAGGAGGTAGGTCCAGATTAAGCCAGCAGAGATTTGGTTAAACTTTGAGTTTGTTTTTTTTCAAAACCATCATTTTCCTCTAGTAATTTTGTCATTTTCTATCTAATTTATCCTTCAATCAATAACTACCAAGGGTAGAAAATGTCAGAGAAAATGTCAGAGAAGTTGAAACAAAAATATATATATAAATGTGAAATATAATGTTATACTTAGATATTTTATGTAAACACCTCATGTTTTATTTTTAATTTTTTATTGTGGGTTGTTCAAAACATTACAAATTTCTTGACCTATCATATTCCACACTTTGATTCAAGTGGGTTATGAACTCCCACCTTCACCCCATACACAGATTGCAGAATCACATCAGTTACACATCCATTGATTTACAAATTGCCATACTAGTGTCTGTTGTGCTCCACTGCCTTTCCCATCCTCCACCCTCCCCCCTCCCCACCTCTCCCCTCCCCTCCCCTCCTCTCTCTCTACCTCCTCCACTGTATAACCCTGAGGGTCTCCTTCCATTACCATGCAATTTCCCTTCTCTCTCCCTTTCCCTCCCACCTCTCATCCCTGTTAAATGTTAATCTTCTTCTCCTGCTCTTCGTCCCTACACTGTTCTTAGTTACTCTCCTTATATCAAAGAAGACATTTGGCATTTGTTTTTTAGGGATTGGCTAGCTTCACTTAGCATAATCTGCTCTAATGCCATCCATTTCCCTGTAAATTCTATGATTTTGTCATTTTTTAATGCAGAGTAATACTCCATTGTGTATAAATGCCACATTTTTTTTATCCATTCGTCTATTGAAGGGCATCTAGGTTGGTTCCACAGTCTTGCTATTGTGAACTGTGCTGCTATGAACATCGATGTAGCAGTGTCCGTGTAGCATGCTCTTTTTAGGTCTTTAGGGAATAGACCAAGAAGGGGAATAGCTGGGTCAAATGGTGGCTCCATTCCCAGCTTTCCAAGAAATCTCCATACTGCATTCCAAATTGGCTGCACCAATCTGCAGTCCCACCAGCAATGTACAAGTGTACCCTTTTCCCCACATCCTCGCCAGCACTTGTTGTTGTTTGACTTCCTAATGGCTGCCAATCTTACTGGAGTGAGATGGTATCTTAGGGTGGTTTTGATTTGCATTTCTCTGACAGCTAGAGATGTTGAGCATTTTTTCATGTACTTGTTGATTGACTGTATGTCCTCCTCTGAGAAGTGTCTGTTCAGGTCCTTGGCCCATTTGTTGATTGGGTTGTTTGTTCTCTTATTGTCTAATTTTTTGAGTTCTTTGTATACTCTGGATATTAGGGCTCTATCTGAAGTGTGAGGAGTAAAGATTTGTTCCCAGGGTGTAGGCTCCCTATTTACCTCTCTTATTGTTTCTTTTGCTGAGAAAAAACTTTTTAGTTTGAGTAAGTCCCATTTGTTGATTCTAGTTATTAACTTTTGTGCTATGGGTGTCCTATTGAGGAATTTGGAGCCTGACCCCACCGACTGTAGATCGTAGCCAACTTTTTCTTCTATCAGACGGCGCGTCTCTGATTTGATATCAAGCTCCTTGATCCATTTTGAATTCACTTTTGTGCATGGCGAGAGAAAGGGATTCAGTTTCATTTTGTTGCATATGGATTTCCAGTTTTCCCAGCACCATTTGTTGAAGATGCTATCCTTCCTCCATTGCATGCTTTTAGCCCCTTTATCAAATATAAGATAGTTGTAGTTTTGTGGATTGGTTTCTGTGTCCTCTATTCTGTACCATTGGTCCACCCGCCTGTTTTGGTACCAGTACCATGCTGTTTTTGTTACTATTGCTCTGTAGTATAGTTTGAAGTCTGGTATCACTATACCGCCTGATTCACACTTCCTGCTTAGCATTGTTTTTGCTATTCTGGGTCTTTTATTTTTCCATATGAATTTCATGATTGCTTTCTCTATTTCTACAAGAAATGCCGTTGGGATTTTGATTGGCATTGCATTAAACCTATAGAGAACTTTTGGTAATATCGCCATTTTGATGATGTTAGTTCTGCCTATCCATGAACAGGGTATATTTTTCCATCTTCTAAGATCTTCTTCTATTTCTCTCTTTAGGGTTCTGTAGTTTTCATTGTATAAGTCTTTCACCTCTTTTGTTAGGTTGATTCCCAAGTATTTTATTTTTTTTGAAGATATTTTGAATGGAGTGGTTGTCCTCATTTCCATTTCAGAGGATTTGTCGCTGATATACAGGAATGCCTTTGATTTATGCGTGTTGATTTTATATCCTGCCACTTTGCTGAATTCATTTATTAGCTCTAATAGTTTCTTTGTAGAGCCTTTTGGGTCTGCTAGGTATAGAATCATATCATCTGCAAATAGTGATAATTTAAGTTCTTCTTTTCCTTATTTTTATGCCTTTAATTTCTTTCGTCTGTCTAATTGCTCTGGCCAGTGTTTCGAGAACTATGTTGAACAGAAGTGGAGAGAGAGGGCATCCCTGTCTTGTTCCAGATTTTAGAGGGAATGCCTTCAGTTTTTCTCCATTCAGAATGATGCTAGCCTGAGGCTTAGCATAGATTGCTTTTACAAAATTGAGGTATGTTCCTGTTATCCCTAGTTTTTCTAGAGTTTTGAACATAAAGGGATGCTGTACTTTGTCGAATGCTTTTTCCGCATCTATCGAGATGATCATATGGTTCTTATTTTTAAGTCTATTGATGTGGTGAATAACATTTATTGATTTCCGTATATTGAACCAGCCTTGCATCCCAGGGATGAATCCTACTTGATCATGGTGTACAATTTTTTTGATATGTTTTTGTATCCGATTCGCCAGAATTTTATTGAGGATTTTTGCATCTAGGTTCATTAGAGATATTGGTCTGTAGTTTTCTTTCTTTGAAGTGTCTTTGTCTGGTTTAGGTATCAGGGTGATGTTGGCCTCATAGAATGAATTTGGAAGTTCTCCCTCCTTTTCTATTTCCTGAAGTAGCTTGAAAAGTATTGGTATTAGTTCTTCTTTAAAGGTTTTGTAAAATTCTGCTGTATACCCATCCGGACCTGGGCTTTTCTTAGTTGGTAGGCTTTTGATGGTTTCTTCTATTTCCTCAATTGATATTGGTCTGTTTAGGTTTTCTATATCCTCCTGACTCAATCTGGGCAGATCATATGACTTAAGAAATTTATCTATGCCTTCACTATCTTCTAATTTGTTGGAGTATAAGGATTCAAAATAGTTTTTGATTATCTTCTGTATTTCTGAAGTGTCTGTTGTGATATTGCCTTTTTCATCCCGTATGCTAGTAACTTGAGTTCTCTCTCTTCTTCTCTTCACTAGCATCGCTAAGGGTCTGTCGATTTTGTTTATTTTTTCAAAGAACCAACTTTTAGTTTTGTCAATTTTTTCAATTGTTTCTTTTGTTTCGATTTCATTAATTTCAGCTCTGATTTTAATTATTTCTTGCCTTCTACTTCTTTTGCTGTTGTTTTGCTCTTCTTTTTCAAGGATTTTGACTTGAAGTATGAGATCATTTATTTGTTGGTTTTTTCTTTTTTTAAGGAATGAACTCCAAGCAATGAATTTTCCTCTTAGAACTGCTTTCAATGTGTCTCATAGATTCCTATATGTTGTGTCTGTGTTTTCATTTATCTCTAAGAATTTTTTAATTTCCTTCTTGATGTCTTCTATAACCCATTGATCATTCAGTAACCTATTGTTCATTCTCCAAGTGATGTATGCTTTTTCCTTCCTTCTTTTATCGTTGATTTTCAGTTTCATTCCATTATGATCAGATAAGATGCATGGTATTATCTCTACTCCTTTATATTGTCTAAGAGTTGCCCTGTGACATAATATATGATCTATTTTTGAGAAGGATCCATGTGCTGCTGAGAAAAAAGTGTAACTGCTTGATGTTGGGTGGTATACTCTATATATGTCAATTAGGTCTAGGTTATTAATAGTGTTATTGAGTTCTATAGTTTCCTTATTCAACTTTTGTTTGGAAGATCTGTCCAGTGGCGAGAGAGGTGTGTTGAAGTCTCCCATGATTATGGTATGGTGGTCTATTAGACTCTTGAACTTGAGAAGAGTTTGTTTGACGAACATAGCTGCACCATTGTTTGGGGCATAAATATGTATGATTGTTATGTCTTGTTGGTGTATGGTTCCCTTAAGCAGTATGTAGTGTCCTTCTTTATCTCTTTTGATTAACTTTGGCTTGAAATCTATTTTATTTGATATGAGTATGTACACTCCTGCTTGTTTCCGAAGTCCATATGAGTGATATGATTTTTCCCAACCTTTCACCTTCAGCCTATGTATGTCTTTTCCTATCAAATGCGTCTCCTGTAGGCAGCATATTGTTGGGTCTTGTTTTGTGATCCATTCTACTAGCCTGTGTCTCTTAATTGGTGAGTTTAAGCCATTAACATTTAGGGTTATTATTGAGATATGGGTTGTTCTTCCAGCCATATTTGTTTATTTCTGTTACTAAACATGGTTTGTTTTCCTCTTTGATTATTCCCCCCCTCTTTACTGTCCTACCTCCCACTGTTGGTTTTCATTGTTATTTTCCATTTCCTCTTCCTGTAATACTTTGGCGAGGATGTTTTGAAGAGATGGTTTTCTAGCTGCGAATTCTTTAAACTTTTGTTTATCGTGGAAGGTTTTAATTCCATCCTCCATCCTGAAGCTTAATTTCGCTGGATACACAATTCTTGGTTGGAACCCATTTTCTTTCAGTGTTTGAAATATGTTATTCCAGGATCTTCTAGCTTTCAGAGTCTGTGTTGAAAGATCAGCTGTTATCCTGATTGGCTTACCCCTAAATGTAATCTGCTTCCTTTCTCTTGTAGCTTTTAAAATTCTCTCCTTATTCTGTATGTTGGGCATCTTCATTATAATGTGTCTAGGTGTGGATCTCTTATGATTTTGCACATTCGGCGTCCTGTAGGCTTCTAGGATTTGGGATTCTGTCTCATTCTTCAAGTCTGGGAAGTTTTCTTGTATTATTTCATTGAATAGACTTCTCATTCCTTTGGTTTGGAGCTCTGTACCTTCCTGTATCCCAATGACTCTTAAGTTTGGTCTCTTAATGTTATCCCATATTTCTTGGATGTTCTGCTCATGGTTTCTTAACAGTCTTGCTGAGCTGTCTATGTTCTTTTCCAGTTGAAATACTTTGTCTTCATTGTCTGATGTTCTATCTTCTAAGTGTTCTACTCTGCTGGTAGTATTCTCCATTGAGTTTTTAAGTTGGTTTATTGCTTCCTGCATTTCTAGGATTTCTGTTTGTTTGTTTTTTATAACCTCTATCTCCCTGTATAGTTGATCCTTTGCTTCCTGGATTTGTTTGCGTAATTCGTTGTCGAAGTGATCTTTCATTGTCTGATTTTGCTGTTTAATGTCTTCCTTGATGCTCCAGATCATCTGAAGCATGTATATCCTGAATTCTTTATCTGACATTCCATCTGCTGCAGCTGTTACCTCTTCTAAAGTTGCGTTGACCTGCATTGCTTGTGGTCCTTTCTTTCCTTGTCTTTTCATACTGCTTGCGTATCTTTCCTGCAGGTGCGGGCGGCGGCTCTGCTCTCTCCTTATTCCAATTGGGGTGTCGTGGCTACCACGCCGGCAGGTCACTGGGCCTGTTCTGGGAGCTGGCGGCGGCTCTGTTCTGCCCCTACTCCAATTGGGGTGACGAGTGTACCACGCCGGCAGGCCACCGGGCCTGATCCGCCGGTCGGTTGCAGGTTTGCCTACCCTGCAGGCGCGGGCGGCGGCTCTACTCTACCCCTACTCCAAATGGGGTGACGTGTCTGTCGTACCGGCAGGCCACTGGGCCTGTCCCACTGGTCGGTCGCAGATCTGCCCACCTTTCGGGCACGGGTGGAGGCTCTGCTCTGCCCCTACTCCAATTGGGGTGTCGTGACTACCCCGCCTGCAGGACGCTGGGCCTGTTCCTGGCACGGGCGGCGACTCTGCTCTGCCACTACTCCAATTAGGGTGGTGTTTGTACCACGCCGGCAGGCTCCTGGGCCTGATCCGCCGGTCTGTTGTAGGTCTGCCTACCTTGGAGGCGCGGGCGGCGGATCTGCCCTGCCCCTCCTACCACGCCTGCGGACCCCTGGGCCTGATCTGCAGGTTGATCACTGGTCTGCTCACCCTGCGGGCATGGGTGGCGGTTCCGCTCCGCCCCCACTCCAATTGGGGTCACGTGACCACCACACCGGCAGGGCCTGATCCGGGCATGGGAGAAGGATCTGCTCTGCCCCTACTCCAGTTGGGGTGACGTGTGTACCACACTGGCAGGCCACTGGGCCTGACCCGCCAGGCCGTCACAGGTCTGTTTACCTTGCAAGCGCGAACGGCGTCTCTGCCCTGCCCCTCCTACCACGCCCATGTACCACTGGGTCGCGGGTCTGCCCACCTTGCGGGTGCGGGTGGCGGCTCCGCCCCCTCTCCAATTGGGGTCACGCGCTCACCACGCTGGCGAGCCGCTGGGCCTGCTCCGGGCGCTGGCGGCGGCCCGGCTCCTCCCCTCTGGCTCGACGACAAATTGAGGAGACTCGGGTGACTGTGCCTCACCCCCCCTACCAGGAGACCAACTGCTTATGTCACCGCTGGTATTGATGAAGTTCTCTCCTCCGCCGCTTTCTGCAGACATCAGATCTCTGCCATGTTGGTATCCTATGCGAATGGCAGCATTTCGTTCCCCTTGCCGGGCAACCAAAGCACCGGGTGAGTCCTGACCGGCCCTCAGCAGGACCCGGACCGAGAAGCAGTTTCCGCGGGCTCCTAGCCCCGGGCCAGGGAAGTTCCGGGAGCCGGAACTCGGCCGCTCCGTGCTCGGTGTAAGCTCCTATAAGTGTAAGCTCCAAGAAGCAGTCCCCGCGGGCTCAGTTCCGGGAGCCGGAATTCGGCTGCTTAGTGCTTGTTGTATGCTCTGATAGGAGCAGGGTCCAAGAAGCAGCCTCCGCAGGCTCAGCAGCCCTAGGCCAGGGCGGTTCCGGGACGGTTCCGGGAGCCGGAACTCGGCCGCCCCGCGCTCGGTGTTCCCTCCGATAAGATCAGGTTCTAAGAAGCACCCAGGCGCTGAACCCTAGCAATCTGTCTGCAAGCCGCAGGTGAATTGCAGCCTGAAATTACCTGTTCTATGGCTGAATGAGCTGCGGTCAGTCGAAAACAGGGGTGGTGACGTCAGTTTACCAACATGGTGGCTGCTGGCCTCCTCTGTGGTCTGACCGGTGTGGAGAACCGAGATGGACCGCTTCCTTCCCCCGTCTCGAACCCAGAATTCAGCCCTGAGTACGGTGCTTGCGCGGCTGGCAGAAACTGCAGCACTGTAACCCTGTGTCTCTATCCCAGAGCGCGCTGCAGACTGTAGCCGCGGGGCGATTTGCTGAATAAGCAGTGTTACCCTCCGTGCGACAAACCTCTCGCGTTTGAGTCCCCGTAGCTGATCCTCGTGCAATGGAAATCCTTCCTCCAGGTTCCGGAGCACCCCACTATTGTTGGAAATTCCTAACAAGATATCCTTTAGCCGTCCTGACTTGTCATACTCCCACACAGTGAAGCAGCACACGGGGGCAATGCACTCCCCTCGCCGCCATCTTCCTTCTGAGACACCTCATGTTTTAAAGTTAATTATTTGGAATCTCTTGAATGATTCTTATGATAATTCTAAATTAGTCTCAAAGCATCTTCACATTTTTTTAATGGTCATACAAGTCTCAGCTGTTTCTCTACAAGAAATTCTTATTTAATAGAACACAGGTGGAAATTTTGAATTTACAGCTATGCATTACAAGTATTTGTTGAGTCAAGTACTAGTTGCACAACTTTTTTCTTTTCTAACAATTCTTATGCCCACATTGAGGGCATCAAAAGGGGAAGAGACAGGAATCTGTGAGAAGACAAACTGCAGAGAGCTGTTGGTGGCCATGAATCCCCATTTTCTGCCTCGCACAGGGAAGGCTAAGGAATGTGCCTCCAGGTCCAGGCTTGCTGAGCCTACCTTGCACCAGACTCTAGCTCGAGTGGAACCTTGTTAGAGTCTGTAAACAAGTCTGGATGGCGCCTGGCAAAATGCCAGAGGGCGTGGTTTGTGAAGTAACGCCAGCGAGCCATTAAGTGTGGAGATTCCTTATTGGTAGACTGCTGTATCGAGTTTATGTTAATTAAGATAAGCTGTGTGGAATGTATAAATACCTTTGTTGTCCTACAATAAACGGCTCCTACTCCTGCTGTATCAACGTTCACAAGTTGCTCATCACCCCCCCCACCCACCCCGGCTAGTTTGCTACAGCTGGACTGCGGCAGAACCTGTCCTAAAGTTGGGAGAGGATGAGTGATACTTGCCAAGGAGACTCCAAGGGCATCAGAGGGAGTGCAGCAAAGGACACTTGGGGTGCTCCAAGGTGGATCAATGCTAGTGCACGGTCCACAGAGGTAGACCACATGGAAAAGAAAGCCCACAGCCCTTTGGAGTCCTGTACAGAAAGGCCACCAAGTAGGCAGGTGGGATTCCGACAGAAGACGGCTGTGCCAGACAACAACAAAGGTTACCCAGTATGGCAAATGGAGACCAGGCCAGGGGCCCGGAAGAGAAGACTTCCTGAGACCCAAGAAGGCATTGGCAGCAGGATTGCAGATTGCATATAGATACCTGCTGGAAGCTGAGGGGAGACAGGCACAAGGGGATACATATCAGAGCTCCTCTTCCTCTTGTACTTTCATGGGAGAGAAAGACAGACCTTGGGCCAGGTGTGGTGGCACAAGCCTGTAATCACAGCAGCCTGGGAGGCTAAGGCAGGAGGGTTGCAAGTTCAAAGTCAGCCTCAGCAAAAGCGAGGTGCTAAGCAACTCAGTAAGACCCTGTCTCTAAATAAAATACAAAATTTCTGGGGATGTGGTTCAGTGTTTGAGTGCCCTGAATTCAAACCCCAGTATGAAGAAAAAAACAAAAACACTCCCTAATGATATGGGTAGCAGTAGGCACAATGAAAATACTGTGATAGTCCCCAGAATATTACAATAGCTGACTAGACATGCCCTCCTCACCAGCACCCTCACCAGGTATCAGAGGGCATCTATTATCTGTTTAAATGTGTCTCTTTGAGGGGCTACCAGAAGTGGCACGCATTCCCCTAAGGAAAATTTCAGCCTGTGATTTCATTTTCATGCAAGTAGGGGTCCCCATATGTAACACTTTCCCATTTATAGTGTTTGCTTTTCTTAGTGTTTCAAAAAAATTATATAGGAAAGCATTGCATGTTTGCAATTAAATTGGGTTTGGAAAAGATTTATGCAGACGAAAATGTGAAATGATAGTCATGTAGTACCATTGTACATGGACTCAGACAAACTTCTATACACATTTGCACAGAAGAAAAAGAAAAACATTCTGTAGGAATGAAAACCAATCTTCTTCATGAATACAATTTTGAGACAGCATAGCCTTAACTTTTGGAGGAAAAGGGTGAAGTGTAAGAAAATAAAGCAAAGGGATGTGCCTCCAGGTCCAGGCTTGCTGAGCCTACCTTGCACCAGTCTCTAGCTCGAGTGGAACCTGTCCTAAAGTTGGGAGAGGATGAGTGACACTTGCCAAAGAGACACCAAGGACAACAGAGGGAATGAAGCAATTTATAAATGCATAATTCACCTGATTTTTCACTTACATTGACATTTCTCTTTTTCTATATTTGCTCAAAGAAATTTCAAATCAGACAGTATGTTGTTTTATTTTCAAATAAATATATAATCAAAAAGTATTTTCTGGTTAATTTCTGGAAGTCAGAATTACATTAGATAAGCAACCACAACAGAAGAGAAAGCTGGTGAGATAGGCCTCTTTCCCACAAGGAGCTTACGATTTAATCAGAGCAATAAGAACACAACATGAGTCAGAAACTTTTTAGAGTAAATGAAAGCTCAGTTCACTTAATTTATGGAGGCAGAAATTAAATCCCACAGGCTTGCTCCTAGGGTTTACAGAGCTAGTGGAGAACAGGGTTAGAACCCAGCATCTTAAATCCTGAGGCCCTCTTGGTTAAGTGATGTATGAAATAGTCCAGACTATCCTTCACAATAGCTGGATATCATGGAGAAATAGGGCTTTCGTTAGTCTTGAAAGATTTATCAGAGGCTCCTGTCTTGGGGATAGAAGTCGGGGATGAGAACCAAGGGGAAAAATAAATTAGCAGATCTTTTCCCTTATGACTATATGCAAAATTTTAAATATCACAGTGTTGTTGCTTTTATAAGAATCCCAAATAGGCTTTTAAAGGGGAAGGGGGAATGACTATAGTGCAGAAAACCATAGAGGGGTGGGGAAGATAAATCCCCTGAAATTGATTTTTTGAAATATGAAAACAAAGGAACCTGAAAAAGTAGAGCACAATGTAAATGCTGGGGTAAAGAAAAAGGTACAAAGAGGCCAGATCATCCAGGATCTTTAAAGTCCAAGGAGGGAGGTTAGTGTTAGTGAAGTAGAAAACCTTTTATAGGTTAGGTTGTTCTATTAACATAATTCAGTATATATTTGGCAACTTTGACAACTAAACAGAGGTGTTCCTAAATTATCAGTTGTAAAAGAAAGTGGGAAACACACACAGCTTTCCTCTGGCCAAAACCTGATTAGCATCAAATTTAAGACTATCATTTCTTCATGTTATAGTTTAAGTATTCTGAACATCTGTGTTACCTTTAGGGTACATCCAACAGAGACGTGCTTGGAATCCATAGATGTGTGTAATTCTATAAACCAAATTATACAAAGAAAAAAGGGATTTTGGAGAGTCACTTTCTAAAAATGAGCATGCATTTATACCCAGGTAGGAGCCATTCCCACCTAAGTGGTTAGAGGTGGTCTGTGCAGTAGCCTGATCCAGAACTGGTGCTCCTGCAGTGCGGAGCATTGAATTCCACTTCCTCACCATTCACCCACATGTTGAGAAAATGAATTATTTTGCTCCCGCTAACAACTCATTATTCACTTGGATGAATTTTCTGCTCTTCCTTGGAGGGTTTCCCTACCACTGACCTCCAGCTCCGTTAGCCAAGTTCTGGTTAACAAGGGGCTATTCCAGACCGCCTCCAGAATGACATGGGCTGACTGCCGCCTCTGCTGACGAACGTCAATCAAAGCGTCTGAGAGCCGCCGGGCCCTGTCAGCCGTGGTCTGAACCACACTTTCCCAGGAACGCCCGTAGCATGGCATCTTTGTTCTGTTTTCAGATAAACAGATCCAATTCCTCAACAAACAGACTGCTACAGTCCTTTTGATAACAGTGTAATAATTCAAAACAAATGATTCTCCGCTTTGATGATAGCACTTTTATGGGTCATGAAGAAATCCTCCCACCAACATCTGTTTGATTTTATCTACTTGAACTTTATCCTCCAGTTGAAGATTTATAAGCTGAAATCATCCCAGCCTATTAAAGTCAAACTAATGTTCAGGCACTAAGCAGAGAACGAAAGTGCATTTCCTAGTCTTTCCACAACCTTTTGAAAAGCTGTTGTGAGCAAAAGAATATTAAAAGTTTGAAGAATTTTATATTTGGCTGAGCCTAAGCCAACACTCCCCTGATGGAGGCCTGATGAATTTAATTTGTGCATTTTAGGAAAAGTTATTTATGAAATTATTATTTTAAAAGATAACATGAAAAAAAATTTCAGAGGTTGTTTACATTAAAGGCTGTTTTCTCAAGTGAAATCCACTATGGGTCAAGGAAATGCGATCCAAACTTCTCTCTCTCTCCCCCCCAACCCTTGATTTCCCTATAGATGACAAATTTTGAAGGCATTGTTCAGTGATCCTTAAATTTAACTTAATAATAAGATAAACTGATGACCCTCAAACACAAAGAGATTTTAATTTGAAGAAAGAGACAGCAAGGCTGCTACAGACAGAGAGACCAGAGTCCTGAGTTCAGATCACAAATCCTCCATTGCTCAATAGTTTAGTTAAGCAAGGAGCCAGGGGATGCTCTCTGGAAATGAGTGTGTGACATGGAAAGTGTGTGCATATGTGTATTTGAATAGGGACATGTAAGCATTTCACTCTGTAAAGGTTAAAACTTCCACCGTCACTTCTGACCCAGTGCCATTATAAAAAGCATCACTTCTCTTCCCCATTTTTCCCTGCTTTTAACCACCCATGTCTCACTTCTCTGGTTTCCTTCCAGATTTTTGCATTCACTGGTTCTTCCCTTCTCCTGTATTTCTCTTTTCTTTTTACAATTCCCATACCCCCTCTGCATTCAAGCAGGCATCGATGGGGATAATAAGCCAGCACTGAACAGGTTTTTCTGAACAAATTTTTATACTTGATTTCAAATTGGACGTGTTTTCATGCTCTTAGGAAAAAAAAAATGGAGGACTTTTAAAATATGATCTTTTTCTTCATTTTGCAGATGATGATGCCATGGCACAAGTTGTTGGTACCTCATTCAAAGACATACATAGATCATTTCTTCATTTATTCTTTCTTTCAATAAATATCAGACAACCATTATTCACCTAACATGCTATTCAGTGTGAGAAAGGCACTGATAAGGAAACCTGGACCCTGTTCCTGGTTCTGTGAAATTTATGGTTTATAGATGGAGGAAGGAAGTAGGAGGGGCTGCTATCATTGCTGTCACTAATGACACCAACACGTGTAGGCAGACACCAGCATGTCAAAGGGGGCTACCAAGAGAAGAGCCACAATGTAGTCAATGCACACCTCTAAGAGGAGATTTGAATTAGTGATGTCTGCGAATTTCCCTGAGGATCTGATACAAACTGAGCCCTCAAAGATAAGGAGGAGTTAACCAGGCAAGAGAGAAAAGGCAGCTCAGGCAGGGGAGAAGCCTGTGCCAAGGCCCTGTGGCAGGAAAGCATCAGTGACCAAAAGAAAGGCAATTTCTTTTAGGTACTGCAGAGAGAGGAGAACGGGACGTGCGGCTGGAGAGGTGGGCAGTAGAGACCTTGAGGAGTTCCATGGTTGTGATTACGATTCTTCCCAATGCTCATTTATCTGAAGATAAGTAAAAGGTTTGATGCAGAGAAGTTATCTGATTAGATCTGTATTTTGCCTAGGTCATTGTGCTTTTGTGTTCATGCAGGAAGGGGCAGGAATAATCACTCATGGACTGATGAGGAGATTCAATCCAGGCAAGAGACAATGCAGGCTGGACTAGGGTACAGGTGGCGATTGAGAGAAGTGGGCAGATTTGAGATTTTACAGGGATAAAGCTTGCAGGATCACATGATGGAGTGAATGGGGGAGGGGCAGAAGAGGGGGAATAAAGGATGACTTTCAGATTTCGAGCTTTGAGCCGGGTGGAGGCCAGTGCCTTCGACTGAGATAGGAAACACTGAAAGATGACCAGGTCTGAGAGAAGATCATGAGTTCAGTCTTACACATGCTGATTTTGAGGTGTCTTTGAGACATCCAAGAGAGGATGTCAAATCAGTACAAGAAACAGATCTGGACTCTTAAGATTTCTAGTTCTTTCCAGTAAGCTCCTACAGCTACTACGCTATGTTCACTTGCAGAATAAATGTACTTGTTTTTTGTTTTTTGTTTTTTTTCTGTTTATTGACTAAACACTCAGGATAAATGATGAGTAACAGAGGTCAATTGATGAACTTTGAGACTTAAATAAAGTGGTTTCTGCTTATACCAATAACTCCTGAACGTATGAATAAGAAACAGCATTGAAGTAGGCTTTATTTTCTGCAGAACTTGGAGTTAACCACTGTTGAATACCAAAAGATTTAAATTATCTGATTTCTATCTCTCAGTGATTTAATTATTTGTTCAATTACTCCTGGAAGTAGGTCCTTTAACAAATAAATTGTACAGGCAGCCCTCTATATTTCCTACATGTTCAGCCCATCTGTCAATACAACTCATATTCAAATATTAAAACAGCATTACTAAAGAACTTCTGTTATTATTTAGCAGAAGATCCCCACTTTTAAATCTAAAATACAACATATGTCTACAAGTCATTTACCTGCTTTTGACCCTATTTCCCTATTCTTGAAAGTAAGGATTTTTTTCTTTAAGCTACATGGTGCGAGTATAACTACCACACACACAAAGGTCATGTCATTGCAGCTGTGTTCTCCTGAGACAGCACAACAATTAACATCAGCGTCTGGGGCTAATCACCACATACATCTCTTATCACCTATACTGACTCCCTCAAGTGCTACCATCTAGTACTTACTTACTTGCAAAATATGAACATGTGTCACACGTAAAATTTAAATTCTCGTCACTTTGTTGAAGAAAGGCCAATATATTTCCCCATCGATGCAACTTGCAGAAGGCTCAGCTATAATATGCAGAATTCTGTACAGGACTGTCTGATTCCATTTTGCTGTAAACGGCAACTGAAACTCTTTACACATCTTAAAAGTATTTTGCGACCACAAGGAGGAGATGACCCCAAAGATTAGCATATACTCCCATCACTGTCGATGTTCCTAGCCCCCATTTGAAGACAACCCATAAAGCTCTGTCCTTCTAAATTACAAACATGCTTGTATAAATTTTCCATTTACAACAAATACAAATTCTGGGGTCAAACATCATAAAACAAAATTTATGATGGTGAAAAAATGGAAAAGCTGAATAATCCCACAGAAAGGAATAAATTACATGAGTACAGTGTAGATCAGTGCCCCGAGCATATGACTGAAGCCAAAATCTTAAGAATTCTTACGTTGATTTATTATCTCTCTTTATTGTTACCTGAGAGCTATCTATTTAACCTCAGTGTGCTTCAGGTTTCTAAAATGCTAAATTGCAGTCACATTGTGGTCATCAACCCAACCAACAATGATATTACATTTCTTTTCAATTTCTCTTGTCCATGAAGTTTTACGCAGAGAAAGTAAACTTTCTCATGGATCTGCAGTGAACAAGAACAAAAAAGCCATCTCCTGCCTACTGAAATGCCTCTGCAGGTTCACTATCCTCAGGATGCTCAAGAAGTCTTTTACTTTTAAAAGAAATTTTATCCCAGTTTTTTGAAGAGTTAATCTGTTGCAAATTCTGATCACCTGGATTAGGATCTTTGGGTCTCAGTTCTGGGGCTTCTCCTTCAAACGGCTCATAAACTGCACATGCTTAGCCACAATGAGTGAAACAAAGCTACTAAATAACATTCTGGTTATCAAGGAGATCTCAAGTGCTGAACTTGATAGTCACTATCCATTTGATATTCAAGATAAAATATGAACTTGAATCCGCCTGAAAAGAAACTATTGAAACTTACCTAATCTACATTCAAAGTACTGAAAATTTAAGTAGTGATTTTCACCCCTTTGAAAGTATGCCTGCCCCAAAATATCCAGCTTGCATTAAATGGAGGAAAAGAACTTTTGTAGAAAAGGAACTCAGCAATGTGTGTGGCTCTGCACTAACACAAGCTCTAACTAAAACTATTTTGTGTTTTTATAAAGTTTTCACACATATTTTCCTCTGGATCCGTTTGGTATGTAATGTTTACCAAGTGAATATACTTAAAGAACTCACTAATTTATTGCAAATGATCTTAACAGCTTTGATAAAACTTTTAAAAAGCTACATTTGAAGCGAGAATAAGTTTTATTTGTATTTATTGATTTGCCC